>NC_044359.1:37680992-37980992 GCF_007364275.1 Archocentrus centrarchus | reverse complement strand
ATTTGTTCCTCAGCAAATCAGTTTGACTGAATTTAAAGTTAAGCATCATAACTGGATAGTTTTATTTAACTTTAATGTCTTAGAGAGCTGTTTATATATTTGGGAAATAATTATTCACTCAGCTGTATTCCATGATGTTGAAATGTGTTACACTTGTTTTAACAGCTTATTTTGAATTAAAGCTGCCATTAAATAAACCACAAAAAAGAGCAAAAGTTCGGCTCCATTATAACAGCTGCTTTTCCACAGAGATATGGTCAGGTGAGGGCAGGTGACGCTGATAATGAAGGCTGGATGTCCAATTTCAGCGTCTGTGTTCTTCGTGGGCTTCGAAAGACCTGGTCTACATAGACTGGGTCTACACAGACATGCATTGGCTAAACCAAGTGATGCAATCTGAAAGTGCTGGTTGAGGCACCTTTTCAATCTGTCTGTTTTATTAAACTGGAGATAGCAGGAATTGATGTCTCCTCTCCATCACCAAGGCTTTCCTTCTGTTGCATTCCAACTCCTCTACATCACACATGTTGGCTAAGGTGATCAGCAAGATAAAACATATCTGTTAAGATGATAAATCATAGAGGAATTTGCTTTTTTACTTGCTAATGCTACACACATGTGCATGTGTACCATAACATGTAAACCATAAATGATCTCACAGCAGCAGTGAATGCAGAGGCAGGAGCAACTTGTCTGGCACACTGGTCTCCTCTCTTTTCTCCTCCTTTTAATACTGGCAAAGAGAAACTACCAGTTGTAGTCAGTCATGATCACTAACAAGAATTTAATGAGCCTTGACCTCCTCAACTTAAAAGACATTGTACAATCTTCAGCACCACTTATTTAAAGATTTAGGTGAAAGTTTGTAAATATTTGAGCCTGTATGTACAGGTGCTGGTCCTAAAATTAGAATATCATGAAAAAGTTGATTTATTTCAGTAATTCCATTCAAAGGTGAAACTTGTATATTATATTCATTCATTACACACAGACTGATATATTTCAAATGTTTGTTTCTTTTAATTTTGATGATTATAACTGACAACTAATGAAAACCCCAAATTCAGTATCTCAGAAAATTAGAATATTGTGAAAAGGTTCAATATTGAAGACACCTGGTGCCACACTCTAATCAGCTAATTAACTCCAAACACCTGCAAAGGCCTTTAAATGCTCTCTCAGTCTAGTTCTGTAGGCTACACAATCATGGGGAAGACTGCTGAGTGACAGTTGTCCAAAAGACCTTTGACACTTTGCACAAGGAGGGCAAGACACAAAGGTCATTGCTAAAGAGGCTGCTGTTCACAGAGCTCTGTGTCCAAGCACATTAATAGAGAGGCGAAGGGAAGGAAAAGATGTGGTAGAAAAAAGTGTACAACAATAGAGATAACTGCACCCTGGAGAGGATTGTGGAACCAAAGCCATTCAAAAATGTGGGGGAGATTCACAAAGAGTGGACTGCAGCTGGAGTCAGAGCTTCAAGAACCACCAGCACAGACGTATGCAGACATGGTTTCAGCTGTCTCAGTCCTCGTGTCGAGCCGCTGTTGAACCAGAGACGGCATCAGAAGCATCTCGCCTGGACAAAAAGGACTGGACTGCTGCTGAGTGCTCCAAAGTTATGTCCTCTGATCAAAGTCAATGTTGCATTTCCTTTGGAAATCAAGGTCCCAGAGTCTGGAGGAAGAGAGGAGAGGCACAGAGTCCACGCTGGCTGAGGTCCAGTGTAAAGTTTCCACAGTCAGTGATGGTTTGGGGTGCCGTGTCATCAGCTGGTGTTGGTCCACTGTGTTTTCTGAGGTCCAAGATCAACGCAGCCATCTACCAGGAAGTTTTAGAGCACTTCATGCTTCCTGCTGCTGACCAACTTTATGGAGATGCAGATTTCATTTTCCAACAGGACTTGGCACCTGCACACAGTGCCAAAGCTACCAGTACCTGCTTTAAGGACCATGGTATCCCTGTTCTTCATTGGCCAGCAAACTCACCTGACCTTTAACCCCATAGAAAATCTGTGGGCTATTGTGAAGAGGAAGATGTGATACACCAGACCCACCAATTCAGAAGAGCTGAAGGCCACTATCAGAGCAACCTGGGCTCTCATAACACCTGAGCAGTGCCACAGACTGATCGACTCCATGCCACGCCGCGTTACTGCAGGAATCCAGGCAAAAGGAGCCCAACTAAGTACTGAGTGCTGAACATGTTCATACTTTTCATGTTCAACATTTCTAAAAATTCTTTTTTGTATTAAGTAATATTCTGATGTTCTAAGATACTGAATGTTAGGTTAATTGGCTATTCTAAATTGCCCATAGGTGTGGGTGAGAGTATGAATGTGAGTGTGAAAGGTTGTTTGTCTCTTTGTGTTAGCCCTGTGACAGGCTGGCGACCTGTTCAGGGTGTACCCTGCCTCTCGCCCTATGACAGCTGCGATAGGCTCCAGCCTCCCCCTGCGACCCTGAACAGGGTAAGCGGAAGCGAATGGATGGATGGATACTGAATGTATGTATGATTTTGACCTGTGTGGATTAGAGAAAATCCAAAAAAAATTCAATTCTTATACTTCATTTTTTTTTTAAAATAAACCTCCTAGATAGATAGTATAGTACAAAGTATTGCAGTATGAAAGCTCTTTCTTTGTGGCAGTGGAGTCGAATCAGTCTGTTAGAGAGCATGCTCCACTGTCTACCACATCGACACATGCTATTCCCAGGATAGGCACGGGTCATGTACCTATCCTCTTCCAGCTAAAGCCAGTCCCCCTCTCTGTTCTTATTCACATTCAGAAGCAGATGATTTCTCCCAGACTAGTCCACAAAGTCATCCACTACTGCTCTGTACTCTGTTAAATAGTGTCCATCGCTTTTACATCTAACCAGTGCAAAATCATCAGCGTAAGGACATGACCCGGAGTTGTATTTAAAGTCTGAGGAATAAAAGGTGAGCAGGAATGGACTCAGCACAGTCCCTTGTGGAGCTCCTGTACTGCACATCACCAAATTAGACAGATTGTTGTCAGCATTATCAGTGTTGCTGGTGAAGCTAAACAATTCCCCCTGTTGAAATCAGATAGATTAAGCCCTAAAAATATGGGTGAATAAATCTAAGAAAAAAATAAAAGTCAGCAGCATGTGAATGGGCTGCTGTGCACATAGGTTTGAGCTTCAAAACATTTTCACTCGCTGACTTTGTAAACACACTGCATTTATTGCACTTAATAAACAGTGAATACCTTGAAATGTAGTATACTTGTACAATGTCTTTAAAATAAAAAATTACATTAAAAATAGAATACAACACAAATAATAAATAATTGATCATGACTAATTATACTAAGGGATCATTCACAATTATCGACATTTTCCAAAGCATACAAATTGTACGCCCGGGGGGGTGGTGGTGGTGGTGGGGGGGGTGTTAACAGCCAACGTACACTTTACAAGTAGTTAGAAAATGTTGGTAAATTGAGCGCTGCCGCCTGACCACCAATGCCTGAGGCATCCCCTCTCGTTCACCTGTACACCACATGGCCTCCGGTCTGGTGGATCATTTCAAAGACCTCATTGAATTCTCTAAAATAGGCCGTCATAGATTCACAAAATGCTATGCTATAGCATACGAAGGGACACAGTACGGACGCTTTTTGGGGGGAAAAAGTTGCTTGGGGGGGCCTAGTGACAAACTCACTAAGTTGGCAACTGATTGCAGTTTCCATGTGACAGAAATGTTCTTTATGACTGAAAATGAATTGATATCATTCATAAGAGACAATGTTTGAGATATGCTGGACAGATTATAGGTAACAAGTCATTTACAACAATATAAATACTAGCAATAATTTTTTTTAGCAAACACAGGAAATACTTTTTAGCACAAAACTGGCTATTCAGATGACACATCACTCCACTGCCACTGTGTACAGTGTGGCAGCATGTACATTTTGTGTACATCCAGTGCAGTACACATTCACATTAAAATACAAATCAGTTTATTGCACCCTATAAATTCTAATATATAGATATATCTGTTAATTACAGGGTGCACCCTGCCTCTCACCCTATGACGGCTGGGATAGGCTCCAGCCCTCCCGCGACCCTGAAAAGGATAAGCAAAAGAGAATGGATGGATGGATTTTTATTAGTGCAACAATATAACGATTTAATAGATAGGAAAGAATTATATTTGATACCAAGATCACCAGGATGTGTATTTAATACTTCCTATTACATTAAAATACCAAAGAACCATGTGAAATTAAATGTCATGAAAAAATATCAACAATTTCTTTGTACACTTTTTTTGGGGGGGGGGGCGCGTATGCTTTGTGTGCTTTTGAAAATGTTGATAATTGTGAATGACCCCTAAGAAATAGGACCAAGTCATTTAGACCAAATAAATTTGTTCTCAGATGTGCAAAATTTATTTTCAATTAATTCCAGTCAATAATTCAGTCCAAGAACATGGAAGCTGGCCCATTACAGCCCAGAGCAAACAGAAAATATGTTCAGCTTCAGAATAAATCAGAATTATTCACACCAACACAGCAAATACTGGTCATACTGGCAGCAAATACTGGTCATACTGGCAGCAAATACTGGTCATACTGGCAACAAATACTGGTCATACTGGCAGCAAATACTGGTCATACTGGCAGCAAATACTGGTCATACTGGCAACAAATACTGGTCATACTGGCAACAAATACTGGTCATACTGGCAGGGCTGCGGTGTTTGAACTTCAGCTGGTTGAACTGATTGGTTGTGTTGCCGGATGGTGCAGACACCACCATGAAGCAAATTTTTGTTCATTTATGTGTTAATTACCATGTGATCGTGTCCCAGTGCTTTATATGTGGTTCTGGCTGACAGAAACAAATGAAAGGATGAGACTTTTTTCCCACCTGGATCCTCAATCTGTGGTCATGAGTCCTTATATTAATACTATGATTATTATTCATTATGTTAAGATGACAATTGTTATTCTCGCACTGATAAATTCAAAAAGTAAAAAAGTAATCGGAAATGCACAGGAGGAATCAGGGATGCTGAACAGATCAATCACAATCATCGCGGGCTGTGTCGACCCGACACATTACATTTCCTGGGAGGTGCATGTCAGGTTATGATGTAGATTTCCCGATTGGGTCGGGTCACAATCACAAGGTAACAATGCACCTTGCACACGCATAGGTGGTGGCAGTGTCACTGGCCACTTATGTAGGTTATGTTGTAGGCCCCACAAAGACTCAACGCTGAAGCACAAATCAGCAATAAGACTATACTTGGAGAGCTTAAAGTGACAAAATAATTTTAATAATTGGTTTTTGTCGATTACACTGATTTGTGAGCCAAAATTGAAATTTGATCAGTTGCACAGCCCTATTTTCCATGGGTCCAGTGGAGTGAGATGAAGGGAGAGAGTTTTTAAAATGAGCCACTGGAGTGAGACAGAGTCTGGGATCGTGCTGGCTGTGCTGGAAGCACATTTATCAGAACTGGATATGTGACTGTTTAAACTAAGTATGCAATCTGGCAGAATGTTGAGATTTGAACTGGGTATTTATGGTGAGAGGATGATGAATAACAGCTTGCACTCTAAGCACCTCTCCTAACAACACAGACACCAAGAAATCACACTGAGAAGGGAAAGGGGACTCGAGGGAGGGAGAGGAGGCATGGCAGACTCGGTTGCCTGGACAGATGTCTAAACTTGCTCTGTAAAATCAGGAGAAGCCAAATGAGTGCAGTCCTTGGGCTTGGTGACATAGTTATAGGCTAGATCGTATGTTGCCAGTTAAATTTTTTGTTACATTTTTAACACTGACCAACTCTGGAAGAATCTCTGGTGTCTTCTGGGCTGTCTCCCAGGATATTGCACCCTCTGCTGGCTTGGAGGACTGCTGGGCATATGGATACTCTGCATTCCAGATAAGGAAGTGAAAATAACCAAAACCAGTTAATCACTATTGGACATAAAACTTTTAGGATTGGTTATTCTTGCTCCTCTATGCTAAAGCTTTCTGATGATACAAATATGGCTGAGCTACTAAAAGTAATAAGAACTTGAACTGCATGGTTCATCAGTTAAAAGAAGAGCAGCAGGCTAGAAAATGGTAGATATTCTGTCTTTAAGGGTCACCTGTCTGAGATGGTAAAGGATGTCAGAGAAACTATCACACACCTATTGCATAACTGGTCACACACAGAAAGTGTGTATCATTAAGGAACAAACTTTTCTCAGCTCCACACATCTTCCTGCCAAGGTTCAGTCCAGTTCAATTTTATTTATATAGCGCCAAACCCTACAATAATTACAAGCCAGCCAATATGGGAGCAATATGTTTTCTCATATATATAATATAAATTTGTTTATTATTGTTATTATGACATTCCCAGAATCTGCTGGAGCCATACTCCCAGTTTTGGGGGTCACTGCCCCGAGTGTTCCAGTTACCACGGGGACCACCTTCAACATCCTCTCTAGCGCTTCTCTGAGCCCTTGGTATTTATCAAGCTTCTCGTGTTTCTTCTTCTTGATGTCGCCATCATTTGGTATCTATCACTACGACCTCCTTCCTTTGTTTGTCCACCACTACGATGTCCGGTTGATTTAGCCATCAGAAGTTTGTCTGTCTGTATCTGGAAGTCCCACAGGATCTTAGCTCAGTCATTCTCGACCACCCATGGAGGCGTATCCCATTTTGACCTCGGGACTTCCAGGTCATACTCAGCACAGATGTTCCTGTATACTATGCCAGCCACTTGGTTATGGCATTCCATGTTTGCCCTGCCTGCTAGCATCTTACACCCTGCTGTTCTATGATGGATTGTCTCAGGGGCATCTCTGCCTCTCTGTCCTTCCATGATGGTTCCTGTTCTTCCTCCTCTTCTTTCTCAGGTTTCTGCTGCCTGAGGTACTCACTAAGCACCAGATCCTTTGTGGCCATCTTCCTGATGTATTCATGGATCTTTGCTATTTCATATCATGCTTGATGTCATCCATGTAAAGGAGGTGACTGATGTTTGCTCCATTATATAGTTGGTATCTGTAGCCAGTCTTGTTAATGACCTGGCTGAGGGTGTTCAGGCCTGTGCAGAACAGCAGTGGGGACAGAGCATCTCCTTGGTAAATCCCACACTTGATAGTGACTTTTGGGATGGGCTTGGAGTTGGCCTCTAGTGTTGTTCTCCACATTCCCACTGCATTCTTGATGAAGGCTCTTAGGATCCTGTTGATCTTATACAGTTCTAGGCATTCCAGGATCCGTGTGTGTGGCATTAAATCATAGGCTTTCTTTTAATCAATCCAAGTGGTGAACAGGTTGGTCAGTCTGGTCTTATAGTCTTGAGTGACTGCTCTACTGTATCTACTGTACTGTTTTAGGGGTGGCTGTAGCTCAGTAGGTAGAGCAGGTCACCTGCTGATCGGAAGGTCAGCGGTTCGATTCCTGGCTACTCCAGGCTACACCCCAAGTTGCTCTCCGACCGTCCTGTCGGAGTATGAATGTGTGTGAATGTTAGTTAATTAAAAGCACTTAGCTTAGTAGAAACATGGAAGTGCTTGTATGAATGTGAGTGCATGGGTAAATGTAAAACGTGTTGTGTAAGCGCTTTGAGTGCTCTGACTGAGTAGAAAAGCGCTATATAAGAGCTAGTCCATTTACCATTTACCATTTTGCTCCTCTGGTGTTACAGCCAATTCCTTTCTAGGCCCTGCTCATGTATTGGACCATGTGCCTCCTCATCTTAGCTGCTATGATGCCTGACAGGAGTTTTCATGTTGTGCTGAGGCAGGTACCTGGATGGGACTGGTCCCTTCTGGGGATCTTGCGGATTAAGACTGTCCGGCCCGTAGTCAGCCTCCAGCAGCTGGTTCATTTGTGCTGCAAGGCACCCATGGAGTGTTGTTAGCTTCTTTAGCCTGTAGGTGTGAATCATGTCAGGGCCTGGTGCTGTCCAATTCTTCATATGTGTGACTCTTTCCTGGATGTCTGCCACTGATGGTGATGGTTACTGGAGCCTGTTCAGGGAGGTTGCTGTGGTCTGTTCTTAGATCCACTAGTCACTGAGCATCGGTATTGTGTGTTACATCCTTCTCCCATATGCTCTTCCAGTATTGCTCCAGCCTTGGTGGAGGTGCTGTTCTCATAGTGTTCTCCTGCCACTGAGAGTATACCTTGGATGGTTCAGTGGAGAACACCTGGTTTATTCTCCTGGCTTCTTTCTCTCTGGTATACCTCTTTAAGCGGTTAGCCAAGGCTGTGAGTCTTGTTTCTAAGGCCTCAGGTATGGACAGCTTGTTGTACTTCTTAGACACTCCTCTCTTTATCACACCTGCAGCAAAGCTGCACCTTTGATAGCTTTCTACTTCCCTTTTTCAGTTAACCTAGTCACTAAAATAGAAAATTAATTTAGAGTCTTGCACTATAAGGATCCCAGGATGTGGATGAGCTACTTCTGAACCTTATCTGTGTTTGCAGGGATACATCTGCTACGATGATAAGCCACTCTCCTAGCAGCAGCTATGATACATCAGTGGAGGCTCGAATCCAGAAGGAAGAAGAGGAAATTCTTATGGCCAATCGACGCTGTCTGGACATGGAAAGCAGGTAAAGTAGAGGAAACGATTCTTCTACAACTGACTTGATTATGTGAAAAAATCTATGCAACAGATACTGAATGGAGCTTGAGAAATGGTGTACAGCAGGGGTCTCCAAACTTGCGGCCCACGGGCCGCATCCGGCCCCGCCGACTACCGGTCCGCAAATTGATGTCTAAAATAACATACAGTCTGGCCCATTAAGTTACTTTTTTGACATTTCGCATTTATCATCAACATCAACTACAAGTTTGTGTGCTAAAATCCACAGAACCTGCAGAGCTGTGCTGCTATTCAATTCAGTAGCTTCTCAGCTGGATGCAAAAGTTAAACATCTCAGATTTCCCAACTGTGGGCTTGTAAAAGCCACTGTGATCATGAAGTGGAAGACCAAGTCATCCGGATGACTGTGACTTTGGTGAATGGCTATGGATCCTGACCACCCTCTTCACCACTTACTTGACGTGCAGCTGAACACTTGTTTCAGCTCTGCTATCATAAGGACAGATACAGAAAAATTTTACCATTTCATACCACAATACCTGCCTTCATTAGGGCCCGAGCACAACCTGTGCGAAGGCCTCACTGTATCTGCTTTTGATTATTTAGGCAACTGAATTGCTTTTTTGAGGGCCTAAACATGCTCAAAAACTCATGAAATTTTGCACACATGTCAGGTCTGGTGAAAATTTAAGTATTTTAATGGTTTCAGGCATGGCCCTTTCAAAATGGCTCTATAGCGCCACCTTTAGTTCAATTCCCACTGCTGTGTTTCACTTACATGTATGAAATTTGGTACACATATGTAACATGTCCAGACAAACAAAAAAGACCACAGGGTCCAGTGGCCTAAACCCAAAAGGAAATTAAATGGGTGATTTTAGCGATTTCCTGCCTTCATACTTTCTCTAATAACTCAGAGGTTTTGGATGATATCAACTTCATATTTGGTTTATCTAATCTACTCACGAAGGGGAATCTAAATTTAAAAAATGGTGAGTTTTCACCAGAGGGCGTGGTCGTGATGCCACGGAGAAACTCGATCATTTGCCAGGAAATTTTCATTTGCTCTCATTCAAACCTACATTATCCAATCTGGATCAAACTTCTTCAGAAGGATGATGGTCCGCCCCGAACACATACATATGACAGTATTTAATTACAGTCACAGCACCACCTAGTGGGAACAGGAAATGTCATGTTTGACACAGGTGGTTGAGCAGAACCATCTCAAATATCCCCTGAAAAGCCTTAAGAAGTTGGCTTTACATTATTTTCAAAACTGTGAGTTTTCACCAAAGGGCAGAAAATTGTATGGAGGTCCACAGAATTAGTTTCTCTGAAATGCATGAAAACTTGATTCAACATTTTTGACATCATCCTGATCAAAAAAGTCAATCAGACCCATGCCCCATTTTGCACGTCGCAGCTGTGACCACACCCCAAACACTGCATTGGGTTTATATGGAGAGCAAAAGATATAGTTATCTTGTAAATGTGTGAAATTGGTCACGATCCAACAACCTCCGAGCGCGGCACGGCTCGAGCACGCCACAGGTCGATGTGTGCTGGGTGCGAGGGCCCGATCATTGCCGCTTGCGGCTTTAATTTTAGATTTAAGCTCCTAGTGTATCATATTTAGATTTTAATTTGAGCTCTTTACTTTTCTGTATTTTGTATTTAATCGAGTTCATTCTTCAGCATTATTTTTTTTAACTTTCTGAGCTCTTCTGTGAGGTTTGAGTGGTAAGACTACAAGAACACTATATAAATACAAGTACATTTTGTGTTTCTTTTATTGAGCTAAGTTGTTTTGCATATTTTGGCTAACAGTGTAATTTTGGGGTATAAATAAAGTATTTCTTATTTTAAAAGACAATGCATGATTTTATTTCACTGTCTGCATGGAGTGAAAGCTTGCAGAATCTCACTGCCATAAAGTAACTGTTGCTTCATTCCACCCTAATCCAGGATTAAGAATCTCCATGCGCAGATCATTGAGAAGGATGCCATGATCAAGGTACTCCATCAGCGCTCCAGGAAGGACCCCATTAAGTCTGATACACCATCTGCCATGAGGCCCTCCAAGTCCCTGATGTCCATCTCCAACACTGGCTCAGGTGGTTCTGGGTTGCTCTCTCACAGCTTGGGACTGAGTAGTTCACCAATCACGGAAGAACGTAAGGACACAAGTTGGAAGGGCAGTCTGGGTAAGAACCAGCAGTTACTACAGTTATTGCAGAGGGTTTAGCCCATGTGATTGCTGTAAGTGTAGCAGATGAAACAGTTCTGTGAGTGAGACATCAGTTGTAGCCACTGGGCTATTGGCAGTGTTTCTGAAGTGCACTTGTTCTCATGTTCCTCCAGGGGTTTTGCTGGGTCCTGAGTTTCGCACTGAGTCTCTCAGGACAGAGTCGATGTCATCATCCCCCTCCCCAGTACTTCCTTCTACACCAATGACTGCAGGCCACTCAAAGACAGGCAGCAGAGACAGCTACACACAGACCGACAAGGGTCACGGTCAGGACACCAGCAAGCCCAGCACTCCAGCCCTGCAGAGCATGACACTGCCAGCTCGCCTGTCCAGCCCCAGCCCCGTCTACATCCCTGACCGCATAGCAGGTCAGCTCACAACTCTTTGTGACAGAGAGTTACTACCCAGCTAAGGTGTATTTTACCTTAAAATTACAAGTCAGTACACATGCTGACTTGTTCCTTTTTGTGCCTTTTTGTGTATTTATATTGTGGTTTTCTACTCTTCCTAATTATGCAAAAGCTTTTTACACTACAAACCACATTCACCCATTTATGCACAAACTGATACAGGGCTTTATTCTATGCCTTTAAATGCTTTTTATCTATCACACACATACACTCACGCACCGATGAGTGTATCAGTATCTATTATAAAATGTATACTGGTCAAAAAAATTAAAGGAACACTTGCAGCAGGTCTTGCAGCAGCCTAAGCCTATGGCATCATGGGTAAGGGCCTCATCATTCAACCCAAACATTAAGCTCTATCACAAAGGAAAGTTTGGTGCCTGGTCTTAAAGCAGAGAAGCTGTCTCCCAAATCCTGGTTCCACAGAAAGGATCTGCCTTCTGTTGTACCTTTGAAAACTCAAGGAAAACAGGTTATTGACAGATACCATACTCTTAAGAGTATAAGAGAGAGTATGGGGTAATCCTGACCAGGTCTTCATGAAGCAGTAATGATTATTGTTATGCACCCAAAACATGTCTCCAGTGGAGACCTCTAAAGGTCAGTATTTGAATGAGTGCACTGTGGGTAGGCATGTCTATAGTCAAAATCAGATACTTATTCAATACTTCATGTTTATCAGATAATCAGTAGTTTACTCAGCAGACGACATAAAAATTCCACACAGGAAATGTGACATTTTGTGTGTGGGATTTTTAGCAATTCATTTGAATTCAATTACATTTTATTTATATAAAATGTAATTCACAACAGTTGCCTCAAGGAGCTTTATGTTGTAAGGTAAAGAGCCTATGATATTAGAAAGAAACTCCAACAGTCACACCTCTGCCTATGAGCAAGCAATTAGCGGAAGTGGGAAGGAAGTGGGAACAGGAAGAAAGCTCCGGCAGAATCAGGCTCAGGGAGGAGCAGCTATCCACTGCACCCGGTTGGGGGTGAGGGATAAGAGAAGTTAGTACCACACAGAGTTGCAGTTTACCTTTCATTATGTAAATCCATTCCCAAATGCTATGGCCCACCCAAACCTTCAGTTAGTACTGTAATCATCACAAAAGCAGAAAAGTATTTCCTTTGTGTTTCAATTGATTCATTTTGATCTACTAATGATTTACTTTTAGGACTTTATTCTCCATCAGCAGCTTTACTTTTCAGTGCAATTTCTTTCTAAAAAATGTAAATATAACTGATTTGTAAATTACAAAACCCTGGTCAAAAGTGTTTTAGGATCTTAAAAGAGCATTTTTATAGAAAAATCAATTTGATTTTTTCAAACTCAAAGCAATTTATCCTGCAGTAACCAAAAAGATTATCAATTTAATAATCTTATAGAACTGCATCTTATTCTGCATCTTATGCTATAGGATTGCTGTTTAAAAGATGTGAGTTTTAAAATGATGTACAGTGGGCAAATAATTATTTGATACCTTGCTGTATTTGTAAATTTACTCACTTACAAAGAAGTGAGGAGTCTCTAATTTTCATGGTAGTTTCCCTAATTTCCCTTGGTCTGGAGCTCCATGCAAGATGGAATGAGGATGAACATAGGAAAGGTGGTGGATCAGCCCAAAACTAAATGGGAGGAGCTTGTTAATGGTCCAATGGTAGGTTGGACCACAGTCACCAAGAACACCATTGGTAACACATTATGCCGTAGTGGACTGAAATCTTGCGGTGCCCTGCTCAAGAAGGCAGTGAGCATCTAAATGATTCAGAGAAGGGTTTGGGCAAAGTGCTGCGGTCAGATGAAATGAAAATCAAGCTCTTTGGAATTAACTCAACCTGCTGTGCTTGGAGACAGAGAAAAGCTGAGTATGACCCAAAGAAAACCATCCCTACCGTCAAGATCAGCGGTGGAAACATTACGCTTTGGAGCTGTTTTTCTGCTAAGGGTGCATGTCGACTTCACCACATTGAGGAGCCAATAAACGGGCCATGTAGAGTAAAATCTTGGACCAGAATCTCCTTCCCTCGAACAGAACACTGAAGATGAGTCATGGATGGGTCTTCCAGCATGACATTGACCCAAAGCATACCACTAAGACAACAAAGGAATGGCTCAGAAGAAGCACATTTAGGTCATGGAGTGGCCTAGCCAGTTTCCAGACTCCAATCACATAGGGAATATTTTGACTGGTACTGTATACAAGAGTAGTTGTAAAACAGCTCACTGATCATCTGCAGAGGAACGGTTTATTTGAAGAGTTTCAGTCAGGTTTCAGAATTCATCACAGTACAGAAACAGCATTAGTGAAGGTTACAAATGATCTTCTTACAGCCTCTGACAGTGGACTCATCTCTGTTCTTGTCCTGTTGGACCTCAGTGCAGCTTTGATACTGTTGACCATAACATTTTATTACAGGGATTAGAGCATACTATAGGTATTAAAGGTACTGCACTGCAGTGGTTTGAATCAATTTAGTTCACTTCAATTTTATTTGTATAGCGCCAAATCACAACAAACAGTTGCCTCAAGGTGATATGTTGTAAGGTAAAGGTCCTACAATAATTACACTGAAAACCCAATTGATTATTAATTCATTATTATCAGGCTGTCCTAAAAGCTCGAGGGAGAGCATCTGGTGGCCGGGCATTTGCCTGTGGTTCCCGGCCGGGCGCAGCCCAAAGAGGTTACATGGGCCCGCTCTCCTGTAGGCCCACCACCCGCAGGAGGCGTCGTAGGGGTCGTGTGCAGTGTGTGTTCGGCGGTGGCCAAGGGCGGAGGCCCTGGCGGACCAATCCCCGGCTATCGAGACTGGCTATTGGGACATGGAATGTCACCTCTCTGGTGGGGAAGGAGCCTGAGCCTGTGCGTGAGGTTGAGAGATACCAGCTAGATATAGTTGGGCTCACCTCAAAGCATGGCCTGGGCTCTGGAACCAGTCTCCTGGAGAGGGGCTAGACTCTGTTCCAGTCTGGAGTTGCCCTTGGTGAGAGGCGGTGAGCTGGGGTGGGTATTCTCGTATGCCACTGGCTTGCTGCCTGCACGTCGGAGTTTTCACTGGTGGATGAGAGGGTTGTTTCCCTGTGCCTTCGGGCCAGAGAATGGGTCCTGACTGTTGTTTGCGCTTATGCGCCGAATGACAGTTCAGAGTACCCACACTTTTTGGAGTCGCTGGGTGGGGTGCTGGAGAGTGCTCCATCCGGTGACTCCATAGTCTTGCAGGGAAACTTCAGTGCTCACGTGGGCAATGATAGTGAGACCTGGAGGGGCGTGATTGGGAGGAATGGCCTGCCTACTCTGAACCCGAATGGTGTCTTGTTATTGGACTTCTGTGCAAACCACAGTTTGTCCAAAATGAACACCATATTTGAACATAAGGATGTCCATAAGTGCATGTGGCACCGGGACACCCGTCACAGGTCGATGATCAATTTTTGTAATTGTATCACCCTATCTACGGCTGTATGTTCTGGACACTCGGGTGAAGAGAGGAGCTGAGCTGTCAACTGATCACCACCTGGTGGTGAGTTGGATCACATGGTGGGGGAAGATGCTGGACAGACCTGGCACACCTAAACATATTGTGAGGGTGTGTGGGGAACACCTGGCAGAAGCCCCAGTCCGGGAGATCTTCAACTCCCACCTCCGGCAGAACTTCGACAGCATTCTGAGGGAGGTTGAGGACATTGAGTCCGAATGGACCATGTTCTGCACCTCCATTGTTGAGGCTGCTGCTCAGAGCTGTGGCTGCAAGGTGGTTGTTGCCTGTTGTGGTGGTAACCCCGAACCAGATGGTGGTCACCGCAGGTGAAGGGAGCCATCAAGCTGAAGGAGGAGTCCTATCGGGCTTGGTTAGCCTGTGGGAGGCAGCTGACAGGTATCGGCAGGCCAAGCGGAATGCAGCTCGGGCAGTGGCCGAAGCAAAAACTCTGGTGTGGGAGGAGTTCAGTGAGGCTATGAAAAAAGACTTTTGGATGGCATCGAAGTGATTCTGGCAACCCATCAGGCGACTCAGGAGGGGAAAGTAGTGTTCCACTCCCATGGCTTATGGGTGGGGTGCTGCTGACTTCAACTGAGGCTGTAGTCGGACGGTGGAAGGAATACTTCGAGGACCTCCTGAATCCCACTGACGCGCCTTCTGTAGTGGAAGCAGAGTCTGGGGATGAGGGAGATGACTTGCCCATCACTGGGGGTGAGGTCACTGAGGCAGTTAAACAACTCCTTGGTGGCAGAGCCCCTGGGGTGGACGAGATTCACCCTGAGTTCCTGAAGGCACTGGATGTTGTAGGGGTGTCTTGGTTGACACGCCTCTGCAACATTGCGTGGAGATCTGGGGCAGTGCCACTGGTTTGGCAGACCGGGGTGATGGTCCCCATCTTGAAGAAGGGAGACCGGAGGGTGTGCTCCAACTTGCGGGGGATCACACTCCTCATCTTTCCTGGTAAGGTCTATGCCAGGGTGCTGGAAAGGAGGGTCTGCCTGTTAGTCGAACCTCAGATCCAGGAGGAACAATGCAGTTTTCATCCTGGTTGCGGAACACTGGACCAGCTCTTTATCCTCTCAAGGATTTTTGAGTGTACATGGGAGTTTGCCCAACCAGTCTACATGTGCTTTGTGGACTTGGAGAAGGCATTTGACCGTGTCCCTCAAGGTATCCTGAGGGATAATTCTGTTCATAATTTTTATGGACAGAATTTCTAGGCATAGCCAGGTGGCGGAAGGCTTCTTCCTTGGTGGCCTCAGAGTTTCATGTCTGCTCTTTGCAGATGATGCGGTCCTGTTGGCTTCATCAGGGGGGCGCCTCCAGCTTGCAGTGGAACAGTTCGCAGCCGAGTGTGAAGCGGCTGGCATGAGAATAAGCACCTCTAAGTCTGAGGCCATGGTCCTCAGCCTAAAAAGGGTGGAGTGTCCTCTCCAGCACAGGGAAGAGTTCTTGCCCCAAGTGGAGGAGTTCAAGTATCTCGGGGTCTTGTTCACGAGTGACGAGAGAAGGGAACGGGAGATTGACAGACGGATCGGGGCTGCTTCTGCAGTGATGCGGACGCTGCACCGGTCTGTCGTGGTGAAGAGGGAGCTAAATGTAAAAGCGAAGCTCTCGATTTGCCGGTCGATCTACGTTCCTACCCTCACCTATGGTCACGAGCTTTGGGTAGTGACTGAAAGAATAAGATCGTGAATACAAGCAGCAGAAATGAGTTTCCTTCGAAGGGTGGCTGGCCTCTCCCTTAGAGATAAGGTGAGGAGTGCGGCCATCCGGGAGGGGCCCAGAGTAGAGCCGCTGCTCCTCCACATTGAAAGGAGCCAGTTGAGGTGGCTCGGGCAGCTGATTAGGATGCCTCCTGGCCGCCTCCTGGGTGAGGTGTTCTGGGCATGTCGCACCAGGAGGAGGCCCTGTGGTAGACCCAGGACACGCTGGGGAGATTATATATCTCAGCTGGCCTGAGAACGCCCTGGGGTCCCCCCTGGATGAGCTGGAGGAGGTGGCTGGGGAGAGGGAAGCCTGGGCTTCTCTGCTTAGGCTCCTGCCCCCGTGACCCAGCCCCGGATAAGCAGAAGAGAATGGATGATGAATGGATGTTACCAAGTGCTGCTGATAGGGGGTCGTTTTGACTGTTGGGTTTTCTCTGTAATTATTGTAGGGTCTTTACCTACAATATAAAGCGCCTTGAGGTGTCCATTTGTTGTGATTTGGCGCTATATAAATTGCAATAAATTGAATTGAATTGAATTGACATCGGCAGGATTCCAGGATCCATGTGTGCAGCATTAAGTCATAGGGTTTCTTGTAATCAATCCAGGCAGTGCACAGGTTTGTCAATCTAGTCTTATAGTCTTAAGTAACTGCTCTATCTACCAGTAGCTGGTGTTCTGCTCCTCTGGTTTTACTGCCAATTCCTTTCAGGGCCCTGCTTATGTGTTGTGCCATGTGCCTGCTCATCTTAGCCGCTATGTCTTGACAGGAGCTTCCATGTTGTGCTGAGGCAGGTTATTGGCTGATAGTTGGATGGGACCTAGTCCCTTCTGGGACTCCTTGGGGATCAGGACTTTCTAGCTTTTAATTATAAATAACTTAAGTTAAAATATAACTCTTTTAGCTCTTAGGGGTCATGATTTAATATTAACACCTGATATCTTCTACAAGACTAGGGATGTACAGAATAAACGGATAGTATCAACTGTATTTTTGAAATGCTCTCATAATTTTCAAATATTCTCATAATTTTTTCATTGTTTCATTGTAGATGTACAGGCGTTTCACAGCAGCACCCTGGAACGTAGGCTCCCCATCCAGTCCCACCCTCAGCATCAGCCAGCTCCTCCAGCATCGTCTACTCAACAAGAAGCAGACACAGATATGGTGGAGATCCTCATCTGACCACATGATTTTTGGAAGGAAAAAAAAAAAAGCAATCATTCAAATGAATGGCAGCTCTATCAGAAAGAACATGACAAGTAAACTATTCTGACTCACCTGGCAGGCCTGCAGCTCTGTTTGTGTTGATACCATTGTGTTTACAAGCACACTCATTCAGACACTTCCACACTGGCTGGAGTCGTCACACATCGCCTTCATTCCTTCACTGAATCATTTTTAACAACATCTTAAAAGGAAATGAGTCCAAAGCAAAAAGTAGAGTTTCAACATCCCGCTGCTCTTCTTAGCGAGTGGATTTTTCCTAAATGTGAGTCTAAATTAAACGGTGACTGGAATTTAAAAAATGTCACTGATCACTTATTTTTTTCAGTGATACTTTATAAAATTTGCGCTGCTATGTTCACAGCGATGGTGAGAGTTTACTTGGTGTTGAGTGAAAGTTTAGTAACTTGACATAATTTTAAAGAGGAGGGGACAAAGTTGAAAGCCAAACTCCTTGTCATATTATGGATGCATCCATGCACATTTAGTTAGCTTTTTGGACAATAACTTTTTTTTTTTTGTAAATTTGCTTAAATGTGCATAACTGTATTTTTAGCTGCACCTGTAAGGTCAAATATTTTAGATTTAGTCACTCTCTTGGTGTGACCACCTGCTTTCAGTGTTTCAGTGTTACTGTTAATGAGTAATTACATTAGTGTATGGCACCAGCACATTTTGAAACACTTGCCAAGCTTAGCATGTAATTTTTTTCCATTGCAACTTGCAAGCCGGTAATGTTGGAGAAAATCTGTAAGAGACAGAAGCTTGTTCCTGCTCCAGCTCTAAAAGCTAAGGTTCTATGGAGGCTGATGGAGGTTAGCTTCATTGTACTGGCTGTTGCATTTATTGCACTTCTTGAATTTTAGGAGCTTTGTTTTCTTGCTTACCCTTAAATTGCCTGAAATTAGTTTTATATGTAATCGTTTTTTAATTTTTTTGCGCTTATGGCATTTGGTTAATTAGAATTAATGTAAACTATTATGCTTAAAACATTTTAACCATTTAAATTCATGTATCTATAATGGCCTGTGTACCGTAATGAGAGCTCAGTGTTTCAGCTGTGTTATATTTACAGAGCTCTTGTAAGTTGTAGTTTAGTGCAAAGTTGACTGGTGTTGCAGTTGTCATGTTTGGCATGTGCACAATCATCAAATGCTTACTTTTAACAAGATTCTTGGAAGTTGGTGTCAGTGACTTTGGTAGCATATTAACTGTAGGCAGGCAAATTTCTCTGAGCAAAACGTTCTGATTTTGCTTTTTAATTCTTGACCGATTTCTCAACACTGCAGCATGTTAATTGCATGTAAACTTTTATGTTCATTAGGATGGAAACTATGGGTTTTGTAAACATTTGTTGCCACTGAAAGCAAAAAATGTTTGCATGTAATTTTCTTAACATTTCTTACCATTTTATTTTACCTGTCATGCATTTGAATATATACTTGGATGATTTATTTTGAAAGCACAAAAACTGTGTGAAGCAGAGAGAGATTCATCAGTTTCTAATTAATGACCAGAGTAGTAAGTTTTCTTCCTGTAGTGCTTTGGTACAGTTGTTGTGATTTGGCGCTATATAAATCAAACTGAATTGAAGTTAAAGTGCTATTCGAGTAAGTCAGTAAACACTTACTGAAGTGTCCCCTGATGGTACACTGGGGATCTAAACAGGCTAACACTTCATCATGCCCACGTCATGCAGGTCATCGTTTCATATTTTGGGAACTTGGTTTCAGAAACATGCCACTCTGGCCTTTGACCTCAGCAGCAAGTGGGAAGTGAGAACCTGACAGTTTTGTTTAGCTTTCATCATTTCATGGCCTCCCTGGTCGGAGTCCCTCTGATTTCTCTTCTATCAGAGACGATAATCAAAAAAATTTCAAAGAAATAGAAGGAAACCTTTTGTTATTTCGTTCACCATTTCACACCCTGTAGTTTAAGAGTATGTGGAGGTTTATTCTTTAGTACAATGCAAATCATTTCGCACAAGTGGCATGTACGTTCATTTTTTTAAAAAAAGAATATTTATATTTTTTCACACTTGTATTACCAGACCTGTCCTACAGCTGACTGCAAATGACACAAGAATGGTTCTGTGCTTAAATATAACATAAAATGCACCAATGGAAACCTCTGCTTTTAATGCATCTACATATGGTAAATGGACTAGTTCTTATATAGCGCTTTTCTACTCAAATATGAGCACTCAAAGCGCTTACACAACACGTTTACATTTACCCCATGCACACGCATTCATATAAGCACTTCCATGATTAATTAATTAAGCTAAGTGCTTTAATCGTCTAACATTCACTCACATTCATACTCCGACGGAACGGTCGGAGAGCAACTTGGGGTCAAGTATCTTGCCCAAGGATACATTGGCACGCAGCCTGCAGTAGCCAGGAATTGAACCACTGACCTTCCAATCAGTAGGTGACCTGCTCTACCTACTGAGCTACAGCCACCCCCAATTTTGGTAAGTTGTTAGGCTAGGGGAGTTTTTGCATTGCTTCATACTTCTGGGTTCTGTAAAAGTCTTTCATTGTATTAGACAGCTACCCTCCACCCACCATCTCCTGCTCTTGAACAAAGGCAATGGATGGATTTGTAATCAGCCTGTAAAATAAAAAGCACATGTAAAAAAAGACCTCAACCTTAAGCAGGCAGCACATGTTCAGTCTTTGAGTCAGGTGAGAAGTGAGTAAAGGTAATTCTCAAAGAATTTTCTTAAACAAAAAGCAATAATATTTTAAGAAAAATTTATCCAGCTATTTATCATTTCCTCTGCTTCATCAAAATGCTTCTGGCCTCCCTCCTCAATCACATTTTTTTCAAGTGAGACTCATTAGAAAACTGCACTGCCAACAGTATACACTCATCTGCCTTCACACACACATATGAACCTGAGTAACATCCATCCTTAATCCAGAGGCTTTAATATGTGGGCCCTCTGCAGCTATAACAGCTTCAGCTCTTCTGGGAAGTCTTTCCACAGGTTTAGGAGTGTTTATGGGAATTTCTGACCATTCTTCCAGAGGAGCATCTGTGAGGTCAGACACTGATGTTGGAGAGAAGGCCTGGCTCACAGTCTCCACTCTAATCCATCCCAAAGGTGTTCTATCAGGCTGAGGTCAGGACTCTGTGCAGGCCAGTCAAGTTCTTCCACACCAAACTGGCTCATCCATGTCTTTATGGAGCTGCTTTGTGCACTGGTGTGCAGTCATGTTGGAGCAGGAAGGGGGCCATCCCCAAACTGTTCCCACAGAGTTGGAGCATCAAACTGTCCCAAATGTCTTGGTCTGCTGAAGCATTAAGAGTTCCTTTCACTGGAACTAAGGGGCCGAGCCCAACTCCTGAAAAACACCCCCACACCATAACCCCCCCTCCACCAAACTTTACACAATGCAGTCAGACAGGTACCGTTCCCCTGGCAACCACCAAACCCAGACTCCTCCCTCAGATTGGCAGATGGAGAAGTGTGATTCATCCCTCCAGAGAACACGTCTCCACTGCTCCAGAGTCCAGTGGCGGCGTGCTTTACACCACTGCATCAACACTTTACACCACTGCATCAACACTTTACACCACTGCATCAACACTTTACACCACTGCATCAACACTTTACACTGAGCTGATCTGAAGGTCACATGAAGGTTGGAGGTCTGTAGTGATTGACTCTGCAGAAAGTTGGTGACCTCTGTGCACTATGACCCTCAGCATCCTCTGACCCCACTCTGTGATTTTACGTGGCCTACCACTTCATGGCTGAGTTGCTGTCGTTCCCAATCGCTTCCACTTTGTTATAATCCCACTAACAGCTGACTGTGGAATATTTAGCAGTGACTGGACTTGTTGCACAGGTATCATCCTATCACGGTACCACGCTGGAGTTCACTGAGCTCCTGAGAGCGACCCATTCTTTCACTGATGTTTGTAGCAGCAGTCTGCATGCCTAGGTGCTGGTTTATACACCTGTGGAAGTGACTGGAACACCTGAACTCTGTGATCTGGATGGTGAGTGAATACTTTTGGCAGTATAGTGTGTAGGAATGCTGTTACTTGGTGCTATGTTTCTTTGCTCTTGTTGGTCATAGGTCTGTCGAGTTAATGCACAGTTATATTGATCTGTATCTGTTTATGAAACCAGATTGAAGTGAGTCCACTTTTTAAATTTTTTTGTACTGCTGCTATAGCCTGCAACTAACATGGGGTCACCAATTTAACACGAAGCAATAACAATATCAGTGCTTTGAATGTTTTTCTGACACATTTGGCTAATACTGCAATTACAGCAAGGCTAATGTAGTTTTAGGAGTCAATGTGTCAAATAAAAACACAAATGTTGTACCAAAGAATGGAAAGGAAAACAGTCTAATTTTAGAGAGTTAATTACACTAAAGGAACCTGATATAAATATACTTTTTATGACATTTGACCATTGCTTAGCCTCACCAGCTAAAATGAACACTCTTCTTCCCATTGTAGGAATCTGCAGTCCTGAACTTCTCTGATGCATTCTTTTCCCACAAGTAACAGTTTCAGTTTTCCTTTTTACCTTTGACAGGTTCCTTTGAACTTACAGTACTGATCAGTCTGTCTGTGATTCCTGAAATGTATATTTTCTTGCTCTATATATCTATTGATAATATAGTACTAATATAATAGGGAGCAGCCAAAAGTAGCTTCTAATAAGATAATATAGCACATTTTCTTTGCTCCACTTCTCTGGTGAGTTTCTTACAAATTGTACTTCTTTTCTTGCTCCCCTCATTTCATTATCATGAGCTGAAATCATGTGTAAAATCTTTTGGAAATCAAGGTGTTTGGCTTCCTGGTGTAGAACATCGAATGATGTTTTGCTGCAACACATTTCAGTCGAGTGTCGTTCTTGTGTGAGATAATTACAGAATCCTTAAAACGACAGTTTCTTCATGTCTATTACAGGTTCAGATGTTATTCATCAGATTGTTAAAGGAGTTATGGAAGTGATGCAAAAACACAATGCAGTGTTAATGTATATATGTATCCATTAATTTCTCCTATTAGTGTATTTATGTGTGCATTATAAAATATCTATGTTGTCATGTGGGCTCAGTTGAAAATGTGATGACAAAGGATCCCGTGGGAACTACAGAGCCTCAGGTGGGATTACTGAAGGTTGATGGTAGAACTTAAAACTTCAAGTTATGCTTTGAAAAGCTGCTGCATTTTACCATCGACTTTAGTGAAGTTACTGAAAGCAAAAACAACTTAGACAAACATGTCACAGAATGCTTTGATATTCTGATAATCAATCTTTGTTACTTAATTGGCTGAATAAGATGAAATGTCAAATCCTGGAATGATAGTAAGGATTTTATCACCTTTCAGAGAGTCCAGTTTTCTTAAGTCTCCCAAAACATTTGACCAAACAGATGAGAAAATAAAGTTTCATTAGACCAACAGTAGTTGGTAGAAAGCCCACATTTGTTCACATTTGAGGAGTTCTAACCAGTGGATATGATATGATGTGCTGGTGATGCTTAAAAAATTGCATTTGTTTCCAGAACACATGTTGAAATTAATGTTCAAAAATGCAGGAATGACTCACCTGTTAACATTACACCTACACCTTGGATTTCTTTCAAAGTGTTTGTGTTGCTCAGTCTTTAAGATGCCTTTGACTGAAATGTTGTACAATAAGTGAAGTGCTTTCATCATCCCACCTGAGAGTTTCCCGAGCCTCGGTCCTGCCCTCACCTGCATTAAAGCATCTCCAAAGCTTACAGTCCACTATGTTCATAGCTGCTTTTAAATTTGAAAGAAATTTAAATTGAAAGCATGTCTTCACTCCTACAACCTATGCTAAACTCACATATTACTTCCTCACTTCCTGCCATAAAATGGATTACAATTTGTTGAAGACATGCAGAAAATTTCAGTGTACCAGGCACGTGCCATAAAATCCATCCATCCATCCATCCATCCATCCATCCACTTCCGCTTATCCTGGTCAGGGTCGCGGGGGGGCTGGAGCCTATCCCAGCTGTCATAGGGCGAGAGGCAGGGTACACCCTGAACAGGTCGCCAGCCTGTCACAGGGCCAACACAGAGAGATGAACAACCTTTCACACTCACATTCACACCTATGGGCAATTTAGATTAGCCAATGAACCTAACCCCAGTAAGTGCATGTCTTTGGACTGTGGGAGGAAACCGGAGTACCCGGAGGAAACCCACGCAAGCACGGGGAGAACATGCAAACTCCACACAGAGAGAGGGAGAGGCCTGGGCCAAGGTGGAATCGAACCCAGGCCTTCCAGATGGTATTCTAACTGTGAGGCAGCAGTGCTAACCACTGCGCCACCGTGCTGCCCGTGCCATAAAATATTTAGCAAATAATTACGTACATGCTAACGCAACAACACCTTTACAGACTGAAATACCAGTCACATTTATTGCACATTCTGAATATAGTTATCCCATAATGTGACAAATTCTTAGCAATGAACAATTGTAACAAAATGTCATTGTATTTTAGTTTTGTTATGTTTAAGGTGAGCTGTTTATAGCCTGTTTTGTACATGCTGCTTAATGTTGTTATTGCTGTACAATCAAAATTCACACAAAGGCTTTTTATTGTTTTTTTTGTTTTTTTTTACAATATTTCTCATATTATATTGTATCATGGTATGACATCACATAACATTTTATGTATACTTTGTTTTGACCAAGTTCCAAATAATAGTCTCCAAATGTCTGCTTCATGAATGATTGAAGTGAGTATTAATTTAATTCTTGTTAAATAAATTAATGCTGAAGCTTTTAAGGTTGTTTCTGGTGTTTACATGGGCACAGCTGGTAATACCTCTCAACTTTCAACATAGAGAAAATGCTAAAGTGTAGTATTACTTATAAGAAAGTAAACAACATTGCTCAGTATGTGACACATGTCACATACTGAGCAATGATGCCAAAAAACAACAAAACACTGGGCTTCATTTACTAATATTTGGTGCAAACATACTCATTGGATTTATGAAACGTGTATACCGGCCTGTTCTCACCCCCATGCGTATCTTTGTAAATCTGAATCATGCTGTGCCATCTCAATACTATCTGTGTACTGCCCCGCCCCCATGTCTATAAAAGGGAAGTAAGAGAGAAGCCACGAAGGCAAGAGTTAATATAGTTTTATATTTTCAAATTAGTTTTTATTTTTGTGAAAAAGTAATGAAATGAAACTGTTTTATACTGTTGATCATATCATTTTATTAGCGATTAAAGGATGCCATAGCTATTAAAGGTACTGCACTGCAGTGGTTTGAATCATATTTATCTAATGGATTCTATCTACATTATATATGCTTCTGTTAGGAGTCATTTTTGACCAGGATATGTCCATCAATGCACATTTTAAAGAAATATGTAGGACTGCTGTCTTGCACTTGTGCACTATCTCTATACTTAGAAACATCCTGTCTCAGAGTGATGCTGAAAAGCTAGGTGGAAAAGCACTTGGTGACAGTGGGAATGAAAAATTCCCTTTTAACAGGAAGAAACCACTGGCAAACCCAGGGAGGGCAGTCATCTGATGGAAACAGGAAATCCACAGCTTTGCTTTTACACTCAGCTCCCTCTTCACCACGGCTGACCAGTACAGCATCCGCATCACTGCTGCTGCAGCCCCAATACGTCTGTCAGTCTCCCACTCCCCTTTCCTCTCTCCCATCACTCGTGAAAAAGACCCCGAGATACTTAAATCCTTAACTTGGGGCAGCAGCTCATCCCTGACCCTGGGGACCCTACCTTTTCCCAGCTGAGGACCATGAGGTCCTAATCCTCATTAATTAATAATTAAAATATATAAGAATGACTTTAGTTTATTTCCACTTTGTACCAAATACCCTCTTCTCATGCATACCAAGATTATTATCAAAAATGGACGAAATAACAAAAACTGAAATTGAAAAAACATTTTTGTTAACTGAAATAAATAAAATTGATAAATAAAGGAAAAAATTATTGCTAAAACTATATTGTGGGTTCACAAAAATAACTAAAATGAACTGAAATTATAGATAAAATGTCTTCGTTTTTGTTATTTTATTTAAAAACCTTGTGGATTGATATGAAATCTTTTTTTTCTATCTAGCAGTGACTGTGTGTGTGCGTGTGCTCATCACGCTGGTCCAAAAAGTAATGGCAGCGGTCCGCTGAAAAAGCAGCAGAGTCCCATATGGAGTTTGTTTGACTACAACAGCACAGGTAGAAGAGTGTGTTGTTGTGGATGATAAAACACAAGGAAACCGCTCTGAACCTATGTAGCAACCTATGACCTAATCTCACCTGCATCTCTAGAGAAATGTAACTACAGGCCAGGTCCGTGCAGCCTGGAACTATTGTGATTGGCCTGTTCAGCACTGCACTGCCAAGTCCTCTTGTGTATTTCTGGCTACTTTTTGCTGCAGTGTTTGAATTTATCAGTCAGAGAATAACAATCAGGAAGAATAATCAAAGCATCAATATAAGGACTCACAAATGTCAGCAAGTTCCTGGAGGGAGACTGCTGAAACTGTCAGAATGGACGTGAGGAAATGAAGTGTAACCTGTATTAAAGTACTATTAAACAATACACAGCAATATTTCCGACCTAGGGCCTGACAGGAGGATTTAAGTAAAAGGAGGGGTGACACTCTTTAAGCTGTAAACAAAATAAATTTATTAACAAAAAAATGAAAAAACAAAAACTTCAGTTCACATTTCTCTCTTATGAAATAATACCCAAAAAAATAAAAATAGATAAATAAAATTGTCCACCCTTCTCTTTAAATTTCTACCCGGGTAGTAAAAATCCTTAAGTTTATCAGGGTCTTTTTATCTTCCCTGATGGAAGCAACAGTTTAAAGTTTCTGCACTTGAAATGTTCAGTTCAGTCAAAAGTGTTTCAGTCAACCGTTTGGTTTAAGTTCAGTAAGGTCAAAATATCTGTCAGTCAACTGCGCAGTTTTAGTTCAATTAGGGGCCCCCTATTGGTTGTCTGCTTAAGCTTATCTGTTATCCAGTGGAGAATCGTGTGCATCCAAATCCATGGAACCAATCCTTCACTCCTCCGCACCGCTGCAACGACCACTGTTGTGCCTCCTGCTCGCAGTGGATCTGCAGTCGTCCTCTCTCAGAATCCGACCGTAGTCATAAAACCAACCTGCATATTGTACAATTTCCAATAAATGGCAAATTTTCCCTATGCAGTTAGCAATGAGCAATCCCTCAGTCTCTTACTCTCATCAGTTTTACATGTTAGTCAAGCCTACACAAAACTTGAACACATATTCACTGGCTAATAAAGTAAAACACTACAACCAGAATTAGTCTACAACAATAAAACTTAACATTTCCTACAGTGTTAGACATACATTACATAGTGCATGTTTCTCGTTTCTCCGATTGGTTTTTTTTGTAGTCTCGGTTACAGTCACAAACAAACAGGATCTCTGTTCGGCTACGACTAATACATGGAGTAAAACACAAGACACTCACCGGAGAAAATCCCGACCAATCACATCAAACTCGGGTCCTCCGAATTCCTCCCTCACGAACAACAAAAATCCAACACGGTTGTTACACTTAACAAAACCTTAAATTCAACATTAAAGAAGCAACTCGATTACGTTTTTGGCTAAGCTAGGTTGCTAGAGCCGAACCACGTTGGCTTCTTTGCATGGTGTCTCGCTTTTTTTCCTTCCTCCTCTTTCTTCTCTGACCCCATGGTAGGTTTGGATCACCACATAGGCACCTAGCGCCCTCTGTGGGACATTTCAAGGAATTGCAAAAAAATAAAACATACATTAAATCCAATGGTTTTTTCTCTGTAAAACTCATGGGGGTTACAGAAGGAAGTGAAAAACAGGGACAAATATGTTTGCAGCCAAAAAACTGAGCACAAAGAGCGAGGACCAAAAAAAGTCCCAGCCGGCACCGTATATAAAACACCTGCACACGACCACAAGGTAATTAACACACACAATCCAGCTACACAAGCAGAAATGGGGCTGTGAGGTCGGCCACTTGTGTAGATTGTGGATATTGGCACCACAAAGACCCCAAGCTGAGGTCTAATTAATGAGCTTCTCACCAAACTAGCTCTCTGAGCAGCTCCAAAACAGAGCCAGCTTCATGTGGTGATGCAGCTGGATTTGACCTTTGACTCCTTCAAAGAGTTCATTTCCTTTTGTCAAACATTTGCTGTGTTTGCTGATGTTACACACCACATGTAGCTGTTGTTAATCTTCTGCACTGACGCTGAAGTTTATTGTAGAGTTTATTGAGTTTTGGAGTTCATGTTTTTCTTTGTTTCTCCCTGTTGATGTTCATGTGTGTCCTTAATATTACACACATTTAGCACGTAATGCTGCTATTTTGTGAACAGTTGGTTGTTGAATACAACTTTTTAAACGGTATCTTTTGTCGAGTTTTTATTACACAATAGTCACTCTTGCACCTGACAAAGTATAAAAAAAACTAAAACCAAAAATAAAAATGAGCAAAACCCCTGAAAACTAACTGAATTAGAGAAAAAAAAGTAAAAATGAACTAAAACTAAACTATAATGTAAAATCTAAAGCTATTTTAACCCTGGTACATACAAGATAAATAACTGTCAAACTCGACAAATCCTGTCAGCTGTTCCCTATCTCAGAGTAGGAACTGCATTAGGTCTCTAATCCAATGAGTGTGGGTGAGCATTGTCTCATTTTTCAACGTTATCTTCTAACTGTTGGTGTAGCAAACATAATGGCATGGAGCCAATATCTTTGGAAGTCATGTTTGGAAGGCGTGTTCCTTCACTAACTTTTCTAAATATTGCAGTTAATGGAGACTGACTGAGAGAAATCCCCAAAACATCAGAGAGAGTTTTAAAAAGAAACAATTACCAAGTCGAGGACAGGTCCAAAATACTGAAGCTCCAGAACACACAAGAATCAGATATCGGTAGATCCATGGGCTGCACAAATGGCTAAGTAAGAACCAGGAATAAGAAATGCTAAAATCATAATAAATATAAAGCACTGAGAATACTGTTACTTTCTGAGATTGGCATTATTATGGTAAATGGTAAAGTGACTGGTTCTTAGTGCTTTTCTACTCAAGCACTCAAAGAGTTTTATGCAACAAGCCTCATTCACCCATTCACACCTGCTTGCATGAATATGCGAGCATTAATGTATCTAACATTCACACACACACATTCACGCTCAGTGAACACACTGGAGAGCATTTAGACCAGATCAGTCATCCAAGCTTTTTAGTAGATGCACCTATAGCATCAATTTGAAAATCCTAGGTGACTTTCTCCAGTTATTGATTTTCTGAAAACCTAACCACTGACCTTGACTTTAAGGCCAAGGTCACAGAAATTTGAACTCATCTGAGACTTTTAGGAGATGCATCTGTGGTATGAATGTGAACATCCTAGGTCACATCATTCTTGGGTTATCACGTTCACTAGATTTTCAGAAAAACCTGACCTCTGATGTTAATCTCAAGGTCAAAGTTGCTGAGATTCGAACTCATCCTTGAGGTTAGAGTTACATGATGAATATGGGCTCAAAGTGCAGCCTCTCATCTTTAATTCAAGGGATTTAATGCAAATATTCCATAATATTCTTGGGGGAATATCAAATGCAAAATGTTAAAATATAACTGCGCATTTCACAAATTCTGCTTCACACAAGCAAAGAGACAGGTGTTTTTCCTTCCCACTGTCACCAAGTTCTTGCTCATAGGGGGTCGTCTGATTTTTGGGTTTTCTAATTACTGTATGGTCTTTACCTCACAACATGAAATGCCCTGAGGCAGCTGTTTGTTGTAATTTGGCACTAAATCAAATTGAACTGAACTGAATCCCTTAGAGATGGGGTGAGGAGTTCAATTCAATTCAATTTTATTTATATAGCGCCAAATCACAACAAACTGTCGCCTCAAGGCGCTTTGTATTGTGGGTAAAGACCCTACAATAATACAGAGAAAACCCAACAGTCAAAACGACCCCCTATGAGCAGCACTTGGTGACAGTGGAAAGGAAAAACTCCCTTTAACAGGAAGAAACCTCCAGCAGAACCAGGCTCAGGGAGGGGGGGTCATCTGCCGCGACCGGTTGGGCTGAGGGGAGAGAAAAAAGACATGCTGTGGAAGAGAGCCAGAGATTAATATCAATTAATGATTAAATGCAGAGTGGAGTATAAACAAAGTAAATAAGGTGAATGAGAAACAGTGCATTATGTGAACCCCCCAGCAGACTAGGCCTATAGCAGCATAACTAAGGGCTGGTTCAGGGTCACCTGATCCAGCCCTAACTATAAGCTTTATCATAAAGGAAAGTTTTAAGCCTAATCTTAAAAATAGAGAGGGTGTCTGTCTCCCGAATCCAAGCTGGGAGCTGGTTCCACAGAAGAGGCGCCTGAAAGCTGAAGGCTCTGCCTCCCATTCTACTCTTAAGTATCCTAGGAACCACAAGTAAGCCAGCAGTCTGAGAGTGAAGTGCTCTGTTGGGGTGATATGGTACTATGAGGTCTTTGAGATAAGATGGTGCCTGATTATTCAAGACCTTGTATGTGAGGAGAAGAATTTTAAATTCTATTCTAGATTTAGCAGGGAGCCAATGAAGAGAAGCCAATATGGGAGAAATCTGCTCTCTCTTTCTAGTCCCTGTCAGTACTCTAGCTGCAGCATTTTGGATCAGCTGAAGGCTTTTCAGGAAGCTTTTAGGACAGCCTGATAATAATGAATTACAATAGTCCACCCTAGAAGTAATAAATGCATGAATTAGCTTTTCAGCATCACTCTGAGAAAGGATGTTTCTAATTTTAGAAATATTGCGCAAATGCAAAAAAGCGGTCCTACATATTTGTTTAATATGTGCATTGAAGGACATATCCTGGTCAAAAATTACTCCAAGATTTCTCACAGTGTTACTGGAGGCCAAAGTAATGCCATCCAGAGTAAGTATGTGGTTAGACACCATGTTTCTAAGATTTGTGGGGCTGAGAACAAGAATTTCAGTTTTATCTGAATTTAGAAGCAGGAAATTAGACGTCATCCAGGCCTTAATATCTTTAAGACATTCCTGCAGTTTAACTAATTTGATGTGTGTCATCTGGCTTCATTGATAGGTAAAGCTGAGTATCATCTGCATAACAATGAAAATTGATGCAGTGCTTTCTAATAATACTGCCTAAGGGAAGCATGTATAATGTAAATAGAATTGGTCCTAGCACAGAACCCTGTGGAACTCCATAATTAACCTTAGTGTGTGAAGAAGACTCCCCATTTACATGAACAAATTGGAGTCTATGAGATAAATATGACTCAAACCACTGCAGTGCAGTACCTTTAATACCTATAGCAAGCTCTAATCTCTGTAATAAAATGTTATGGTCAACAGTATCAAAGCTGCACTGAGGTCCAACAGGACAAGAACAGAGATGAGTCCACTGTCAGAGGCTCTAAGAAGATCATTGGTAACCTTCACTAATGCTGTTTCTGTACTGTGATGAATTCTGAAACCTGACTGAAACTCTTCAAATAAACCGTTCCTCTGCAGATGATCAGTGAGCTGTTTTACAACTACTCTTTCAAGAATCTTTGAGAGAAAAGGAAGGTTGGAGATTGGCCTATAATTAGCTAAGACAGCTGGGTCACTGATGGCTTTTTAAGCAGAGGTTTAATTACAGCCACCTTGAAGGTCTGTGGTACATAGCCAACTAATAAAGACTGATTGATCATTTTTAAGATTGAAGCATCAATAATTGGAAAGACTTCTTTGAACAGTCTAGTAGGAATGGGATCTAATAAACATGTTGCTGGTTTGGAGGAAGTAACTATTGAAGTTAACTCTGAAAGATCAACTGGAGCAAAAGAGTCTAAACAAATACCAGCAGTGCTGAAAGCAGCCGAACATGAAGAATAATCTTTGAGATGGTTATGAATAATTTTTTCTCTAATGTCTAAAATGTTATTTGTAAAGAAATCCATGAAGTCACTACTAGTTAAAGTGAAAGGAATGCTCGGCTCTACAGAGCTCTGACTCTTTGTCAGCCTGGCTACAGTGCTGAAAACAAACCTGGGGTTGTTCTTATTTTCTTCAATTAATGATGAGTAGTAAGATGTCCTAGCTTTACGGAGGGCTTTTTTATAGAGCAACAAACTCTTTTTCCAGGCTAAATGAGCATCTTCTAATTTAGTGAGACGCCATTCCCTCTCCAGCTTTCGGGTTATCTGCTTTAAGCTGTGCGTTTGTGAATTATACCACAGAGTCAGGCACTTCTGATTTGAAGCTTTCCTTTTCAGAGGAGCCACAGTATCCAAAGTTATACGCAGTGAGGATGTAAAACTATTGACGAGATAATCAACCTCACTGGGAGCAGAGTTTAGGTAGCTGCTCTGCACTGTGTTGGCACTGAAGAGCATAACAATGAAGGAATTAGATCCTCAAACTTAGTTACAGCACTTTCAGAAAGACTTCTACTGTAATAAAACTTATTCCCCACTGCTGTGTAATCCATTAAAGTAAATGTAAATGTTACTAAGAAATGATCAGACAGGAGGGGGCTTTCAGGGAATACTGTTAGGTCTTCAGTTTCTATGCCATATGTTAGGACAAGATCCAGAGTATGATTAAAGTGGTGGGTGGGCTCCTTTACATTTTGAGAGAAGCCAATTGAATCTAACAATAGATTAAATGCAGTGTTGAGGCTGTCATTCTCAGCATCTACATGGATGTTGAAATCACCCACTATAATTATTTTATCTGAACTGAGCACTAAATCAGATAAAAAGTCTGAGAAATCAGACAGAAACTCTGAGTAGGGACCAGGTGGACGATAGATAATAATAAATAAAACAGGTTTTTGATTTTCCCAATTAGGATGGACAAGACTAAGAGTCAGGCTTTCAAAAGAATGAAAACTTTGTCTGGGTCTTTGATTAATTAATAAGCTGGAATTGAAGATTGCAGCTAATCCTCCTCCTCGACCTGTGCTTCGAGCATTCTGACAGTTACTGTGACTCGGGGGTGTTGATTCATTTAAACTAACATATTCATCCTGCTGTAACCAGGTTTCTGTAAGGCAGAATAAATCAATACGTTGATCAATTATTAAATCATTTACTAATAGGGACTTGGAAGAGAGAGACCTAATGTTTAACAATCCACATTTAATTGTTTTATTCTTTGGTGCAGTTGATGAAGCTGTATTATTTATTGTTTTTGAATTTTTATGCTTAAATAGCTTTTTGCTGATTTTAGCTTTGGTTTTTGGTGGTCTGGGAGCAGGCACCGACTCTATGGGGATGGGGTTTTGGGGGGATGGCAGGAGGAGAGAAGCTGCAGAGAGGCGTGTAAGACTGCAGCTCTGCTTCCTGGTCTCAACCCTGGGTAGTCAGTTTTTAGGAGGGTTAATAAATTTGGCCAGATTTCTAGAAATGAGAGCTGCTCCATCCAAAGTGGGATGGATGCCGTCTCTCCTAACAAGACCAGGTTTTCCCCAGAAACTTTGCCAATTATCTATGAAGCCCACGTCAGGAGTGCAGTCATTTGTGAGGGGCTCAGAGTAGAGCCGCTACTCCTCCACATCAAAAGGAGCCACAGATGTACATTTAGTAGAAGAGAAAGCATATAAAACTTTCATATCCGTAAACCTATTCTGTTAGGACATGTGGTGATCACTGTGTTATGGGAAACTTGCCAAAAGAATGATGGCAGATATTTTGAAACATAGCAGCATTAAATGATAAGAAATCCCTTTATTTGTCCCACAATGGGGAAATTCTGTAAAGCAGTAGCAATGGTATAATACAGAGCACTAACAATAACTAAGGTACAATGAGAATACAAATAGAAAGTAGGATGATAAAAAAATCTATATAAACAATATGTACATAATGGAGGACAGGATATATTATATGACAGATTATACAAAATTATTATATTACACCCATTTATTGCTCTAATAAATACTTAACCTACTTAAATTGAAGTATATTGCACAGTACTAGTAACAGTAGTCTTAATCATAGTGCTTGAATTCTATTTCTGGGAGCAGTGCTGATTAGTCTGACTGCTGCAGGGAGAAAAGAGCTGCGATGGTGCTCCCTCTGTCATTTTTGGGTGCAGCAGCCTATCACTGATGGAGCTCCTCAACGCTGCCACTGTGTCAGGCATGGGGCTTTTCTCCATCACCACCTCCACAGTGTCCAGGGAGCAGCCCAGGACAGAGCTGGCCTTTATGATGAGTCTATCGAGTCTCTTCCTGTCAGCAGCTGTAATACTGCTGCCCCCCCCCCCCCCCCCCCCCCCCCCCCCCCCCCCAATCCCCAAGCAGCCCACGATGCAAAAAAAGAGCTGATGCCACCACAGAGTCATAAAATGTTTTCACTCTCCTGCTTTGGTCTCTCTTGTAAAGTGCAGCAGTGTTGTCTGACTCCAGTTTGCTGTTCAGGTAAACAACCAGGTATTTATAAGATGTAACCCTATCAATATCCATTCCCAGGATGTTCACTGGTGTGGGGGTGCATACAGAAATCCCCCACCAGCTCTTTGGTTTCTCCCTCATTGATCTGGAGGCCAGCTCTCTGTATTCCTTGTCATGCCCGTCATTTATGAGGCAGACAATCACAGAATCGAACGACCAGGAGTGGATTGTGAGCTGTTGGAGTGGAGATGGGGGAGGTGATGGTGGTGTTGTGTGGCACAGGGGACATGGGGTGGCTGTGGCTCAGGAGGTAGAGCAGGTCATCTACCAATTGGAGGGTTGGTGGTTTGATTCCTGGCTGCTGCAATCTGTATGCCAAAGTATCCTTGGGTAAGATACTGAACCCCAAGTTCCTCTCTGATGCAACGGAGTATGAATGTGTGTGAATGTTAGCTAGAAAGCACTGTGAAGTAGAAAATAGTTCTTAAATGAATGAGTAAATGCTTTGAGTGCTCAGCTATAGTAGAAAAGCACAGAGAAGAACTCGTCCATTTACACAGGTAGCTGCTGGGGGGGGCAGGTGTGCTGGAGTCTCTGAAGCCCAAGATGTTTTTCAGGCCTCTCCAGACTGCCCTGGTGTTCTGCTGCAGCAGCTGTAGTCTTCCAGCTTCTTCCTGCAGATTTCCTTCCCCTCCCAGATCTTTAGTTCCTGCTGCACAGCCTTCATCTCCTTTCTGTTGCCTGACCTTAAGGCTCTCTTCTTCTCCTTGAGAAGAGCCTTGATATCAGGACTTATCCACGGCTTGTTATTGGGAAAACAGTCCTAGAACAATCTGTAATGCAGTTAGTGAGACTGTCACTGTCCCCATATGTGGATCACACAGTTCCTCCCACACAGTGTGGGAACTCTTCAGACTCATCATACCATTCTCTCAGTGCAGGAGACGGCTGGCTGCCTCTGCACAAAGGGTTTGTACACAGGCTTGAGGTGAATCAGGTTGTGGATCTTCACAGGAGAGGCAGGGGTGATGGTGTGTATGCTTCTTTGGTGTTAGCATAGAAGAGGCCCAGTTCTTTATTGTCTCTGGTGTGGCATGTTACTTACTGGGTGAATGTGGGTATGGTGGAGGCTGGAGAGGGATGACTGAAGTCTCCAGAGTAAGGAGAAGGGCCTGAGGGTGGTATGTTTGTAGAGCTTCAGCGTTAGCGGTTGGAAGGATGTAGACTGCTATCATGACAGTTCTCGCAGTAAGTAGTGAGGCCACATGCTAACAGTTTAATGCATTTGCAGCAGAGCTGCTGTTTAACAGTGATATGCCTGCAATTACATCATTTATCACTGACAAACACAACCAGCCCTCCTCCCTTTCTTACCGCTCTCTTTCGTCCTGTCAGCTTGTAGCAGTGTGAAGTCTTCCAGTGTGATGGTTGTGTCTGAAATCTGCACAGTCAACAATCTTTCCATACACAGTAGGATGCTGCTCTCCCAGTACTCCCTCTAATGCTGGGTTAACACTGTTAATTCTTCCATCTTATTGGGAAGGGATTTAACATTTCTGGGAATGATGGACAGACGTGCTGGTCTGTACTGGCTATTCTTGTTGCAATGTTCCACTCTGGGATGAAACCCTCACTGTCTTCTGCCAAGCTCTGAGGGGGTTAGCGGGCTTCCTGGCATACTGTGTTATAGTACACCAAAAGCTGATCCCACAGGTCCACGGCTGTGTGTGGGGTCTCCAGGCACGGTGGAAAACAGTAATAAAAAACACTTGAAACAATGCAGCTTTAGTCCCCATGGTGATCTAGTGCTCTAAAGAATGAGCACCAGTGAAAGCAAAGTTAAAAAGTCACACATGCCAACATTAAGAAGGAAACTACTCGGTGAGCAGGAGGTGTTGCTACAGGCTGCCACTCATGTGTCACTATCTTGGACTTATGAAGGAAGGAGACGTCATCGACACAGTGCTGAAAATATCTGTTTCTCAATCAATCACAGATTTTAGCCAATTTAGAACAGGGACAAGAAATACAGGCAGAGCCTATCTGTGCATAAAAACATCATCTTCAGAAGTTTCATCTCAGTGCCTGTTTTCTTTAGCAAGAAACACTGAGAAAGTGCACTTTTGAAATGTCCTGACTCCACACAGTCAAAGACACAGTACCAGATGCACAGATGCAGCAATATGAATAATGCAATATTGCTGCATATGTCCATTGTGTCATAGTTTCAACACCATCGTCAAAACGGTATGCTCTTTTCTCCTGATGGGCTCAGTTCACAGCTGTGTCTCTTTAGAGTCCAAATGATTTTGGGCTGAAATCACAAAGCTTATTTTACTATTGCAGAATCCAGCTCAGCAGTAACCTATAATTTTGTTTAACCTACAATTGACAGATGATCATGGATGATGTCATTATTAGCAGTGAGGGTTCATTAATTCACCATCTTAGGCATAGAGTTAGTTGTCTTAAACCTGGTAACTCATCAGCTTTTCTTCTAACTGCATATTCATGTTTGTCTAAAGAGATTTTAAAGATTTTTTTTTTGGAACAGAGCACAAACACAACTTCACCTACTTCCAAGCTGCACGGAGAAGAGCTTAATGTCTAAAGAGGTTTAAGCTCCAGCAACATTTGTAATATAAAGATCAACTTTACTGTTTGACCAACGTGTTTTAGCTCACGGTCATTGCAGAACATATTACGGACAACATTTGTCAAATAGTATTTCAAATGTTGTCTGTAATATGTTCTGCATCTGAACAGCCAATCATGTGGTAAATGGACTGGTTCTTATACAGTGCTTTTTTACTCTATTTTGAGCACTCAAAGCACTTTACACAACATATATATTCAACATTCACATCCATCAATGAGGTACCAGCAAGGATTGGCTGGTCACATGATCCTAGGGTCTAAAGTGAATCATTGTCTCTAGAAATGGGGAGTGCCTAATATAAAAACTGGGTGGTATGGTGTTTGGTACTTGAACAGGAAGAGTATCAGTTTTTATTCATCCAATGTCACACACATCCAGAAAAAGGAACACACAAAAAACAACTGAATGTATAAATAAAAATATGTAAAGTATGTACACTTTATTAGTGAAAAAGTTAAGAAAATGCAACAAAATTCAATTCAGTTTTATTTATATAGCAACAAATCAAAACAACAGGGTTCTTTATATTGTAAGGTAAAGAAATAGAAACAGAACCAAAAGCATTCAGCTGAGCAGCACTTGGAGACAGTGGGAAGGAAAAACTCCCTTTAACAGGAGGAAACCTCCAGCAGAACCAGGCTCAGGGAGGGGGGGGTCATCTGCTGGGGGGGGGGGGGGGGGGGGGGGGGGGGGGGAATAATAATAACTAATGCTTCAATGAAGAATGTCGTATACATGGTGAGGGAAAAGAGATGAGTGAAAATTGTGGGAACCCCCCAGCAGCCTAGGCCTATAGCAGCATTACTGATGGAGGGTTCAGGGTCACCTGATCCAGCCCTAACTATAAGCTTGATCATAAAGGAAAGTTTTAAGCCTAATCTTAAAAATAGAGAGGGTGTCTGTCTCCTGAATCCAAGCTGGAAGCTGGTTCCACAGAAGAGGCGCCTGAAAGCTGAAGGCTCTGCCTCCCATTCTACTCTTAAGTATCCTAGGAACCACAAGTAAGCCAGCAGTCTGAGAGTGAAGTGCTCTGTTGGGGTGATATGGTACTATGAGGTCTTTGAGACAAGATGGTGCCTGATTATTCAAGACCTTGTATGTGAGGAGAAGGATTTTAAATTCTATTCTAGATTTAACAGGGAGCCAATGAAGAGAAGCCAATATGGGAGAAATCTGCTCTCTCTTTCTAGTCCCTGTCAGTACTCTAGCTGCAGCATTTTGGATCAGCTGAAGGCTTTTCAGGGAGCTTTTAGGACAGCCTGATAATAATGAATTACAATAGTCCACCCTAGAAGTAATAAATGCATGAATGAGCTTTTCAGCATCACTCTGAGAAAGGATGTTTCTAATTTTAGAAATATTGCACAAATGTAAAAAAAATCAGTCCTACATATTTGTTTAATATGTGCATTGAAGGACATATCCTGGTCAAAAATGACTCCTAGATTTCTCACAGTGTTACTGGAGGCCAAAGTAATGCCATCCAGAGTAAGTATCTGGTTAGACACCATGTTTCTAAGATTTGTGGGGCCGAGTACAAGAATTTCAGTTTTATCTGAATTTAGAAGCAGGAAATTAGAGGTCATCCAGGCCTTAATGTCTTTAAGACATTCCTGCAGCTTAACTCATTGATAAATGGAAAGACATGTTTGAACAGTCCTAGGAACCACAAGTAAGCCAGCAGTCTGAGAGCTAAAAAAAACAAACAAAAAAACAACAAAAAAATATATAAAGCATGGCAATGATCTGATTATTAGTTTGTCTTTGGTTGGGCTTAGTCATCTCTATGCCTATAAACAATAAGGATGAAATCTGATGTTTTTCATGGAAGTGTCTAATGATGGGACTGATAGTGTCTTTTTCCATAATGAAGCTCCTGTGTTCAGTGATGCAGTCTTTTAGAGAGTGGAATGTTTCACTTATGTATATTTTATTACATGGATTGAGGCTGTGGCTGCAGTGATGTGGATGCTGCAATGGTCTGTCTTGGTCAAGAGAGAACTTAGCGTAAAAATGAAGATGTCAATCTACATCCCTACCCTCACCTATGGTCACAAGCTGTGGGTAGTGATTGAAAGGACGAGATCATGGATACAAGCGGTAGAAATGAGCTTCCTATGAAGGTGGCTGGCCTCTCTCTCTCCCTCTCTGGGCATGTCCTACTAGGAGGAGGCTCCAGGGCAAACCCAGGACACGCTGGAGAACACCTTGGTGTTCCCCCAGATGAGCTGGAGGAGGTGGCTGGGAGAGGGAGGTCTGGGTTTCTCTGCTTATGCTGCTGCTCCCATGACCTGGCCCCTAATAAGTGGAAGAAAGTGGTTGGATGGACAACATAAATTACATTTTGTTTTGCAGGTAATGGAGTCCTTTATGTAAACTGTAAGTTGATTGGGTGATGAGAGTACTTGATATTTTTGGTATATTGCCAGGTACTACACATGAAATATCTTTTGTTGTGAATGTGTGTGAACATGGATGAAGAAAACACCACCCCTACTTCATACTTCTTGTTGAAGTACCACACACACAGTAACACCCACTCCCCATTTCTAAGGACAGTGATTGGCTTTATGCCACATGACCATATGCCCATCAACCAGTGAGGATTGGTTGATATGTACGTTTAATGTATATGATTGGTTGTTTACATTTTTACATCTACTCAAATACATATGCTATTAAAAATGTCTGTAATATATTCTGTGATGATCTGGATGAAGGCTACAAGACAAAAACACATTGGTCAAACAATGAAGAGCTTCTTAGGACCAGTCCAATGATTTATACTTTATATATGATACAAAGTAGGTTTAGAAAAGGTTCAGGTGGCCACATGAAAACATGAAACAGAGTTTACTTAATTAAGAGATCCCTCTGAATGAGTCTCCAACGAAAGCAACAAATAGTTTGAGACCTGCATTCTGTGCAAAAATGTATTCAAGAGTTTGCCTGAAAAATCACTGAGTTTAAAAAGAGGATATCTTTCAAAGTTTTCTTCCCCTGCAGCTTAACTGGGAAACCCTGGATGAATGGTAAATGGACTGCTTCTTATATAAAATGCCTCATTCACCCATTCATGCAAGCACTTTTTTTCTGAGATTTATCCAAACTTGAATCCCATAAGTGCTTTCTAACATTTACACTCTGATGAACGTATACAGAGAGCAGCTTGGGATTCATCTCGCCCATGAGTTTGAACCACCAACCTTCCTGCTCTGTGACCTGCTCTGTGACCTGCTCTGCCTCCCAAACTAAGAATCATTTATCATTTATTTGGTAAATGAACAGCAGCACAGACTCAGGTGGCCGGAGACTTTTCGGGCTTTGCTTTGGAACAGCCGGTCTGAAGAGACAAGTCATCGAAACGTAAATGCCCTCTGCAAAAGTAAAGTTGAAAAAGTTCTTCATTAGTGCATTCACTGCAGATTGTTCAAAATGTATATATTTATATATATATATATATATAGATCCTTTTGTCTGATTTACTCAAGCTTTGCCAGGATAGTTCTGTCGTTTCAACTCGATAATTTTATACTTTCAAATTTTTAAAAAAGGAATCGGTCTTTTGCTTTTATAAGAACACTAGTGCCTTGCTATTGGTCCAAGTCTCATTTGAATCCCTGCCTCAGAAGCTGTCACATTACTAATCTCTTAAATTAAATCTGCTCTGTACAGGACCCTTGAATCAAAGTTGGAGTTCAGTAATAAATAAATCTGTGCTTTGGATTTCTCTAGCAATTTCATTAGGAAGATAAAGTGTTAGCTTTCTGAGCAGCTATCTCCCGTGACTTAGCATTGCCACTGGGTGAATATTGTCTGCTTTTAAATAAAAATAATAATTCTTACAGTGAATAAAACATTTTCCTCACAAATGCTCATTTAAGGTAGAAATGCTGATGTAAACAAACAAAGCAAAGCAGTGTTCAGGACTAGTTGCAGTGTGAAGTGATGGTAAGGATGCTTTCCTTCCATTGCTGGGAACACAAAGACAGCTGCACTGTATATTCATCCTTCCACTTTCAATTTCACAATGTTTGCGATGCAGAAAAACATCCCAAATTTATTTAGTTTCTATTACATTTTTTGTCCTTTTTGTTTAAATAAGAAAAAAGCAAATATACAAATGATTCATGACCTAAAATTTCCTAACATTTTTGAATTTTACATTCAGGAACATTCATGTTAAGTGAAAAACAAAGCAATAATCAAACAAAAGATAAAATTAACAAATTAAAAAAAGCCAACATATTCACAATAAGTATTTATAAAGACTATTCAATGCCAAACTGTTATCATATTACTAGATCCTAACAGTCCAGATTTCCTTGCAGCGTGACGAGCTATTATAGTTTCTCCTTTGAGGGGATCCAGATATAGGGTCCTGAATGTTCCTCTATGACCTGTTTGCAGTGGTTATAGATGTCCTCCAAGGTGTCTCCTTGAACCAGTGCTGCAAAGCAAAATAAATCATCTATGAACCGTGGAACCTTGTAAAGCACAGATAAATCAAATTTAGACACAGTCATACGTCAATGTTTTTACTCAGGAAGCCAGGATTTGAAGATCTCTAATATGTGCTGGTAGAATAAATATCTCCCAACTCAGCATCTACCTGAAGTTTACTCAGACTGGATTATGATAAACCAAAATTTCCCTTAGAAACATCAGGACATGCAGGCTACACAAACACACAAAAAACTTCAACACTGAGTGTCAGCACAAGCTTGTCTGCCGACATAAAATGATTCCACATTTCAATTTGAAGTTACATTTAGAATATATAATCTATAATCACACTTCCAACAAAGCTGGAACGCCCATCTAAAATATTATATACTGTATGTGATGAGACATTCAAAGTCTTTACATCGAGGACCAGGAGAGTCATGGTCACCAATATAAAGCATGTCAGGAATTATTAATATTAACTCCTCCATTTAGCCTTCCCATGACTCTTTTGCTGAGGAGACAAAGCAAATGCAAATTAGCCAGGTGGTGTAAGGAGCTCTCTGATTGGTTAGAGACACTCAGGGTGGCTACTGAATTTTTCTATGCTTCTGACTGGCCCATAGCTTTGCACTGCTGAGGAGACCCTTTTAAGAAGCTTATGCATTTGCACAAGGAAAGTTTGCCTCACTCGCTTCAAATGTCCAACATTCTCAAAATTATTTGTATTTAACTTTAACCCATTACTTGAACAACTAGCTCAGGACATCCAGCGCTGGTGCATGTTACCTCTTTCTCTCGCAGGCAGAATAAGCTGTATCAAAATTAATACACTTCCAAAGTTTTTATATGTTTTCCACTGTATCCCAGTGTTTATTCCAAAAAGATTTTTTCAGTCGCTCGACAGTACAATCTCACAGTTTTTATGGAATAAGAAGCCCCCAAGAATGAGAAAGGAGCTGTTGCAAAAAATGAAGGATTCTGGGGGCTTCGCTCGACCAAATTTCTTATATTATTACTGCTCCATGAACATCCGTTCAGTGTTATTGTGGCTTAGGGCTGATGATAACCAGCCAAATTGGTTGCCGTTGGAGGAGGCTTCATGCGACTCAGCTTCTTTGTTTTTTTCTTTTATGCCTTCCCTTAAATTTTTCTTCTATGTCATATTCAAATAATATTATAGTTAAAAACTCACTAAAAATTTGGACTCAAGTAAAGTGGCATTTAGGATTTTAGGGAATACCTTTTAGCTCTCCATTCGATTTAAAGCCCTTATTCCCTCCCTCATTAAACCTTTGGAACATGGAGGAGTCGAGGACTTGTTTCTGTAAAGGACTTTTTCTTTGATGGCTCTTTGGCTTCGTTTGCACAGTTGTCATCAAAGTTTAATTTGCCGAGCACACACTTCTTTAGGTACTTACAGGCCAGAAACTTTATTAACAGACATTTTCCGGACTCTTTAAACATGCCCACCACATTTTTATCAGACTCTATAATATATTTTCTTTATATATCAAAAATATATAATCTACTTTCTAATCTTTCGGCACCATCCGATTACCCCCGCATCACTTGGTCCAAAGAATTGAATATCGAAGTCACTGAGCAGCAACGGGGGTCTGAAACGCATTCACTCCTCCTCGATTTGTGCAAGACATTGTGTCCTTCAGTGTAAAGTGGTGCGCAGGATACACTGGTCTAGAGGTAGGTTGGCAGAGGTTTTTCCTGATATTGACCCTAATTGGGATTCTCCCTGACGTCCCACTCGGTTGAACTTATAGCTTTCCCTATGCTTTTAGCCAGAAGAACCATTCTCATGTGCTGGAAGGATCCACACACACCCATGAACACAGGCTGGATAAAAGATGCACTTCCCTTTATAAAACTGGAAAAAATAAAATACTCCTTAAGAGGTTTGGATGATAAATTTTTAAAAATGGTATTTATCTTTTTTTTTTAGATTTTGTTTTGTTTTGTTTGTTGCTGTTTTGTTTTTTTTTTTTCTTTTCTATATAAAAAAACTTCTGATGTGTATTTACCTACGTTAGGGGAGAATGATGATACCTGTTGAAGTGGAAATGTACTTGGATGCTTTGGGGCTCGCGTTTGCTGCTCCCCTTATGTTGTTCCCTTACTTGTAAAAATTAATAAATAAATCTTAAAAAAAAAAAAAATGTCCAGCATGGAAGAATAGGAAGAATGTAAAGGGACCCTGGACTGAAAGGGAGCCCAGATCTGGTTGACTCAGCCTAACCACCTGTTGAAGGTGATCACTGCATGTAGCTGATTCCTCTAGGAGTGACATACAATGCTTACATGACTAGATTTTTTTAGTTACTGGCTTATCTTAGCTTGTGAAAATCTTTTGTCCCAGCAGCAAACTACCATTTTTAGTAAGCTAATGTGCTCTTCACAAAGAACGTGAAACAGCTAGTACATTTAGAGTCAGCATCAAGCCCTGTTACATTTATACAGAGCGTTAAAGCAATGGCTACAACCTGTAGCTTTTAAAATAATCACTAAAGTGCTGTCTGTAAACACAGTCTCATCAGTCCAGATGTTACCATATAACTTTCTGATACTTAACAGATTTGACACAGGGTGATCAAAATGAAATGAACAGCTGGTTAACACCGAGCGTATCACTGCTGAGACGTCTGATCAAACAAACTCTGAAATACTGTGATTATGTGACTGTTTGTCCTATCAGAAAAATTCAAACGGTTTCTGAAAGCTCAGAAACTGCACTTCATGAACTTGAAGTTCACGGGCCTGTGGTAAATAAAGGGTTAAACACTGCTGGTATTTGTTTTGACTCTTTTGCTCCAGTTGATCTTTCAGAGTTAACTTCAATAGTTACTTCCTCCAAACCAGCAACATGTTTGTTAGATCCCATTCCTACTAGACTGTTCAAAGAAGTCTTTCCAATTATTGATGCTTCAATCTTAAAAATGATCAATCAGTCTTTATTAGTTGGCTATGTACCACAGACCTTCAAGGTGGCTGTAATTAAACCTCTGCTTAAAAAGCCATCAGTGACCCAGCTGTCTTAGCTAATTATAGGCCAATCTCCAACCTTCCTTTTCTCTCAAAGACTCTTGAAAGAGTAGTTGTAAAACAGCTCACTGATCATCTGCAGAGGAACGGTTTATTTGAAGAGTTTCAGTCAGGTTTCAGAATTCATCACAGTACAGAAACAGCATTAGTGAAGGTTACCAATGATCTTCTTACAGCCTCTGACAGTGGACTCATCTCTGTTCTTGTCCTGTTGGACCTCAGTGCAGCTTTTGATACTGTTGATCATAACATTTTATTACAGAGATTAGAGCTTGCTATAGGTATTAAAGGTACTGCACTGCAGTGGTTTGAATCATATTTATCTCATAGACTCCAATTTGTTCATGTAAATGGGGAGTCTTCTTCACACACTAAGGTTAATTATGGAGTTCCACAGGGTTCTGTGCTAGTACCAATTCTATTTACATTATACATGCTTCCCTTAGGCAGTATTATTAGAAAGCACTGCATCAATTTTCATTGTTATGCAGATGATACTCAGCTTTACCTATCAATGAAGCCAGATGACACACATCAATTAATTAAACTGCCAGAATGTCTTAAAGACATTAAGGCCTGGATGACCTCTAATTTCCTGCTTCTAAATTCAGATAAAACTGAAATTCTTGTTCTCGGCCCCACAAATCTTAGAAACATGGTGTCTAACCAGATACTTACTCTGGATGGCATTACTTTGGCCTCCAGTAACACTGTGAGAAATCTAGGAGTCATTTTTGACCAGGATATGTCCTTCAATGCACATATTAAACAAATATGTAGGACCGCTTTGTTGCATTTGCACAATATTTCTAAAATTAGAAACATCCTTTCTCAGAGTGATGCTGAAAAGCTCATTCATGCATTTATTACTTCTAGGGTGGACTATTGTAATTCATTATTATCAGGCTGTCCTAAAAGCTCCCTGAAAAGCCTTCAGCTGATCCAAAATGCTGCAGCTAGAGTACTGACAGGGACTAGAAAGAGAGAGCAGATTTCTCCCATATTGGCTTCTCTTCATTGGCTCCCTGTTAAATCTAGAATAGAATTTAAAATCCTTCTCCTCACATACAAGGTCTTGAATAATCAGGCACCATCTTATCTCAAAGACCTCATAGTACCATATCACCCCAACAGAGCACTTCTCTCTCAGACTGCTGGCTTACTTGTGGTTCCTAGGATACTTAAGAGTAGAATGGGAGGCAGAGCCTTCAGCTTTCAGGCGCCTCTTCTGTGGAACCAGCTTCCAGCTTGGATTCGGGAGACAGACACCCTCTCTATTTTTAAGATTAGGCTTAAAACTTTCCTTTATGATAAAGCTTATAGTTAGGCCACTTAGCGTCTGCCAACTTCACTACAAGGCTGTTTCGTAGTGAGCTCTGGTCATTAGGCTGTACAGCAGTGGGCTGAGCACACAGCCCTGCAGGGAGCCAGTGTTCAGGATGATGGTGGAGGATGGTGTTGCTACTGATTTTGACCCTCTGTGGCTTGCAGGTTAGGAAGTCTAGGATCCAGTTGCATAGAGATGAGGAGGTTCCCAATGCTACCAGCTTGGACACCAGTTTCTGTGGGATAATGGTGCTAAATGCAGAACTGAAGTCCAGGAATAGCAGCACATGTTGGAGTCCTTGTTCTCCAGGTGAGTGAGAGCCTGGTAGGTCATAGCCGCAATGGCGTTGGCTGTGGACCGGTTTCGCCTGTATGCGTACTGGTGGGTTCATCACGAGTCCTGCCGTGTTGCTGCAAGATTCTGGTTCCTCTCACACTTCCATCAAGTTCTCTCACTGTCCAGAAATTCTCCTGATCTCTTCCATTCCTTCCACACTGGTGCCATTACATGTGCTTCTCGCAAAGGAATCCCTGACCACCTGATTGCCAGTCATTGCAAACCTACTGGTTATATATTTGTGACAATCTGTAAGACCTTTGTAATGCACAGTCATCACTGCTTCTGGGGGAATGCCTTCTTTACCAGTGATACTAAATGGGAGGACACCTGTTATCAGTGAGGAGCTACAGAGGAGATGACAGGTCTGCATAGCTGCAGCTTAGCGATGGAGGAGATATAAATGGTCCGTTTCAGCTGTCACTGTGGAGAATTTTAAGTCCCAGAAGGAATCCTGTAATTGTATTACGATGTGTTTCATGGAAATATGTCTGAACTCACAACAGTGTCTGGCTTCAGGACCTTTTTGGGTAGATAGAAATGTTAATCTGAGTGGCAAGAAGAAAGGTGGAGGAGCTGTACTGTGAGCAAAAAGTGGTGCAGTCCTAGATGTGTTACTGTGAAGGAATGCTTCTGTGGCCCAGATATTAAACTGATAGTTGTTGGACTGCTTACTTATGACTTGGCAACAGTTAGCAACAGTAGCCTGTGACATCACTGATTACAATGTAGAACACCTGGTAACCCAACATTATGAAGCTTTCCTGGTTATTGCTGGTGATTTTAATCATATTGAACTGATCATTAGAATTTATCACCAGTATGTCATTTGTACCACCAGAAAAAACAGAGTAATAGATCTGCTGTATGCAAATGTGTGTTCAGCCCAGCCAGTCACAGCAGATGACCCCCCCCCCCCCCCCTCCCTGAGCCTGGTTCTGCTGGTCTTCCTGTTAAAGGGAGTTTTTCCTTCCCACTGTCACCAAGTGCTGCTCATTTATAAATAAAATTGAATTGAACTGAACTGAAATGCTGTGAATACTCTGCTGTGCTCTTCTGGGGGAGCAGCATCAGAGCTGGTAACACCAACAGACTGAATAAACTGATTAAGAAGGCTGGCTCAGCAAACTGGACACTTTTTGAGGTTGTGATGGAGACAAACTGCTACCTATCATGGCCGGACCACCCTCTGCACCCCTTAATGGACAGGCTACTGAGCTCCTTACCTAACAGTCTGATTCAGCTCTGTTGCTACACGGACTGATCTTTCATACCACATGCTTTCACCTATAATACAACATATTTATCTTGCAGAAATGATTATTATTAAATGATTATTATTGTTGTTACTTTTATTATTTTTGCATCCTTTCAACAGCTGTAACATTGTCAGACAATATTTTAGCCATAAGTCAGTAACATTTCTCATTTAATATGGTGTGTTTGCCTCTTTCTTATTTAATTTATCTTTAATGATTTTGAAATCTTTTTCTTCTGTTTTCATTACATCTTACCAAGTTATGTTGAAACAGGGCTGCAATAGAACTAAAGTTATACATGCCAAAATCCACACATCTTTCTCCTATTGATTCTTCAAAAATCGAGCAGATTTTTTTTATAGTTCAGGCTGAGCTGCAGTCCTGGCATACATATTAGTAAATCTTAGCACCAATAGCATCAGCTGATGGTTTCCCTGATACACTTCCACACAATTTCAGACTGTCCACAGTCAAGTGAAACCACCTTCTTAGCTCCTTTGTTCAATGTCATATTTATTGTCACTGATAACCAGAGGTGGCAAAAGTTCAGACATTCTGTACTTAAGTAGAAGTACAAATACTTATGTTAAAAAACTACTCTGGTAAAAGTTGAAGTACTGGTTCAACTTCTTTACTCAAGTAAAAGTAAAAAAGTACAGGCTCCGAAATGTACTCAAAGTAAGAAAGTAAAAGTAGTTCTTTGGAGGACGTTTCTACCTGCTGTTTTTGTGTAAAGCTAACCGAACCTCATTATATATTATTGTAATAATATAAAATAATACATGAGAATACAAACGTTATTCCAATCTAAATTTTAATCCTAATGAATGCTCTCAGCTTGAATCTGTTCTGTAGGACACAAACTGTGAAAGTGAATTTAAACACAGCTCTGTTCTCTGTGTCCTCCATAGTAGAGGGTGACTGTGCCTCCACCTAAACACCAACATGAGGATACTCAGGGGTTACAGTGGGATTCAGAAGGTGGAGGAACCCTAAGATCAGCTGTAGTGGCTCTGCATGGGGAGAAGAATCACAGCTTTCTACTGTGAGCTGCAGTAAATGATGTTGGTGTGCAGGCTGTGATCAGCTGACCTGCTGCTGCTGCTCTGAGGTTTACTGCTCTGTGTGGATGAAGTGAACTCACAAAGATGTAACCCAGTATTTCACAGCTCTCTGAGCTGATCTCCATCCCCTACACTGACAGCATACAGGCTGTAGAAATGTTGGATTCAGTGAATGAATCTCAGCATCAGCAGCTTTGATTCAAACTCATCTCTGCTGCACTGATGTAACCTGTAACTCTGACCATGAACACAGCCTCTGTGCACCTAGGCTGGCTGCAGCTCAGGAGGTAGAGCAGGTCACCTACTGATCGGAAGGTCGGCGGTTCGATTCTTGGCTACTCCAGGCTGCGTGCCAATGTATCCTTGGGCAAGATACTTAAACCCAAGTTGCTCTCCGACGCAAGTGTTGGAGCGTGAATGTTAGATAATAAAAGCACTTAGCTTAGTTAATCATGGAAGTGCTTGTATGAATGGGTAAACGTGTTGTATAAGCGCTTTGAGTACTCAGACTGAGTAGAAAAGTGCTATATAAGAACTAGTCCATTTATCACCAGTCCAACACAGAGCTTTACTATAAATACAGTACATCAAACTGACCTGTTGATTACACACTAAACTGCAGTATTTTCATACAAGCTTTGAATTACACAAAGTCAGTATACCTCAGTTTGTGTTGCAGTCCTTCCCTTTAAGTCTAACCTCTCTTCTTCCTCTTTCTAACATCTTTCTCCATCTGAGTGAACTTCTCTCTCTTTGCTCTCCCTGGAAATACAGCAGCTCTTCTTTTAGCTCGCAGACACACTGTGTGATAAACTGCACACATTTTGTGTGTTTGCTGATATTTGTTGAGCATTTAGAAACGTTGCATTTAAAATTACCTGTAACACGTTACTCCCTTTTATTTTCACTCCTCTTCGGTAGTGCTAAGATGCTGGAAGTATCGTGACCACAACTTTACGGACTCAGTCCGGCCCACTGTAACCCCTGATTATAGCACCATAAATGATAAATAATTATATGGTTTTGCCTTTTTAATATCTGGTGATGGAGGATACTCCAGTATGCTGTTGCTCCTCCATTTAGGCTTAGATCGGTTTGATGCTTGACTGGAAATAAAAACTTCTCTCAGACATGTTAAACCTAAAGTAACAAGTCTGTTTGAAAATGTACGAAGTAGAAAGTACAGATGTTTGACAGATGTTTGTATGATAGCTGAAAAATCTGCTTAAGTAGAGTAACAAATTATTTGTACTTTGTTACCTCTGCTGATGCCTGAGCTTTGTAATTCGTCACTGTGTGTTCATACAATGTTTGAGCAGTGCTCGACAGAGAAGGACGAGCTCAATATAAACGGCTCCTTTCAATACTGTACCTGTAAAGAATTCACCAAACTCCTGTTCCAGCTTCATCGCCCTGTCAAACGTCTTTTTGGCTTGATCCTCTGTCAGTCTTTTATTCATATCCCTGTTTGGGACGACACACACGCCAAATCAAACACGTGATTCTGTCTCTTTTGTTTGTTTTAGCTGAAGATGACTGGACCCAAAATTTCTGTTAATATTTAACTGCATTCCTGTACTCTGCTGATATGTTATAAGGTTTGACTTCATTGTGTGGGTCTTGGTTTTCTGGACAGAATGACATCTGTGCAGGCTCCAAGATGGCTGACAAACAGCTTAGAACTTTAAGTTGTTGCTAAATACATTTTCGATATTATCTACATCAAAGGAATACTGAGGGATTTTTAAAAATTTTTTTGGAGGGGGGGGACTATTATTAAAAAAGGAAACTCGTATAGGTGGTTTATGACAAATAAATACTCACATTAATGAATCAATAGACTTTGGCTTTATGAAGATGGCAATGGGATAGAGTTGTGCTACTTGTAGTCGTTTGATGGCATTTCCAGACACATCCAGAATGCAGTGTTTACCCTGAGACAGAAACACAGGTTTAGAGGAGCTGTACCACATAGAATCACAGCTCTGATATTAAGTTTGACTTTTTATCATTTTAAAAGAAATCTTGTGTTGCTTGCAAAGCATGCAACATGTGTTGTAGTTTCAAAGATCAGACGTTATGGGATCTGATCTTTGCTTTGGTACAGAAATCGAAGCAGCTGCACAGTGAAAAGGTTTGACAGCACTTCAAATTTTTACATTTAAATGCCTCCCTGTGGTGCTGCTTTAATGCAGATTTTATATGCATATAAAGTCTTACCCTCTCAGCCACATATTTCACAGAGTGGACGCTTGTTCCATAAAGGTTATCATTGTACTGTCCAGCCTCAATGAACTTGTGCTCTTGGATGTCCTTCTCCATCTGTTCCCTGGACATCACAAAGTGATAGTCTCGCCCGTCCACCTCATAGTCCCTCTTTGGTCGAGTGGTATCTTTAGTGTGAGAGGAACAATAAACTCTTATTAATATAATGAATAACAATTGATCTGAAGCTTCTTTCAAATTCCACATTCTAAAATTCACACATTAACTGTAATTAATTCCCCTTTAAAGATATCCAGTCACACATTTAAGTGCTTGCCATGAAATTTGCACAATTGAGAAAATTTTGCTAGTAGTGAATAAGTAACACATCTGTAGCATGTAACATTACAGCTCGGTAATGGCATGGTAATATTAGGGTAATAGTATAATAAAATATAAATAAAATAAATGTCAGTCTGACACAGACATACCGAGCTACCACCTGATTATTTCTTTGGTAAGTGCATGGTATTACTTATTGGTCTTTATTATGAAACTAATACACCACTCTTACCATGTTATTACCAAGCTGTAATACAAAATGTGATCATATTTTTGAGCTCATAAATAAACCAGGCTGTCTTGGTTGACACGCCTCTGCAACATCGCGTAGAGATCTGGGGCGGTGCCGCTGGATTGGCAGAGCGGGGTGGTGGTCCCCATCATTAAGAAGGGAGACCGGAGGGTGTGCTCCAACTTTCGGGGGATCACACTCCTCAGCGTCCCCGGTAAGGTCTATGCCAGGGTGCTGGAAAGGAGGGTCCGTCCGTTAGTCGAACCTCGGTCTTCGTCCTGGTCACAGAACACTTAACCAGCTCCTCAGCCTCTCTAGGATATTCGAGTGTGCGTGGGGGTTTGCCCATCCAGTCTACACGTGCTTTGTGGACTTGGAGGAGGCAATTCGACCGCATCCCTCAGGGTATCCTGTGGGAGGTCCTGCGGGAGTATGGGAAGTCTGGCCCGTTGTTGGGGGCCATTCAGTCCCTGTACAACCGCAGTGAGAGCTCGGTCCGTATAGCCAGCAATAAGTCGGACTCATTTCCTGTGGGTGTTGGACTTTGCCAGGGCTGCCCTTTGTCACAGATTGTGTTCATAATTTTTATGGACAGAATTTCTAGGCGTAGCCAGGTGGTGGAAGGCTTCTTCCTTGGTGGACTCAGAGTCTCATCTCTGCTCTTTGTAGATGATGTGGTCCTTTTGGCTTCATCAGGGGTGGCCTCCAGCTTGCAGTGGAACGGTTCAAAGCCGAGTGTGAAGCAGCTGGCATGAGAATCAGCACCTCTAAGTCTGAGGCCATGGTCCTCAGGCGGAAAAGGGTGGAGTTCAGGGATGAGTTGCTGCCCCTGGTGGAGGAGTTCAAGTGATGGGAGAAGGGAGTGGGAGATTGACAGATGGACGCTGCACCAGTCTGTAGTGGTGAAGAGGGAGCTGAGCATGAAAGCGAAGCTGTTGATTTACCGGTCGATCTACGTTCCTACCCTCACCTATAGTTACGAGCTTTGGGTAGTAACCGAAAGAATAAGATCGCGAATACAAGCAGCAGAAATGAGTTTCCTCTGAAGGGTGGCTGGCCTCTCCCTTAGAGATAAAGTGAGGAGTGCAGCCATCCGGGAGGGGCTCAGAGTAGAGCCGCTGCTCCTCCACATCGAAAGGAGCCAGTTGAGGTGGCTCGGGCATCTGACTACGATGCCTCCTGGTCACCTCTTGGGTGAGGTGTTCTGGGCATGTCCTACCGGGATGAGGTACCGGGGCAGACCCAGGACACGCTGGAGAAATTATATCTCTTGGCTGGCCTGGGAACGCCTTGGGGTCCCCCCTGGATGAGCTGGAGGAGGTGGCTGGGGAGAGGGAAGCCTGGGCTTCCTGGCTTAGGGCGCTGCCCCACGACCCGGCCCCGGATAAGCGGAAGAAAATCGATGGATGGATGGATGGATGGATGGATAAACACCTATATTAACACATGCATGTGGCATGGTTTCTCCACTTTTCTGCTACAGAAACCAAAATTTTTTAAAGTGATTTGGCAGTTAAGGAATTTTTTAATTATATATTATTAGCATACCATAATAATACAATAATAACAAATGCAGATGCTTTGTCAAATACAACATGAAATTTGAGCAAATTTCAGTGAATATCTTTAAAGGAATTCTACATTATACACAAACTGTGGTTCCAAAAGAATGAAAGGAGGAACACGACTTCAATTTCGACTGACTTTCTAAGTAGAAGGGTGAGACAATCAGTTTATAGGCTCACTTACCTTGGTAACCTGAACTGTTAGCAGCTTTATATGGTTTAAAGGGTAAATTAAAATAAAAGAGATGAGTAAATAAAAACATGCAAAATAAAAACTGCTTTAGCTGATGAAGAGCACATCACACACAGCAAAAGACGTAAGCTGATCCTGTTAAGATGAGTTAAACAAGAGCAAAGCAGACAACTGTGACAGTATGAAGTTCAATGGACTGCTTTTTCTTACAAAGCACTGATGCACTTCCTTCATACACTGAGCCAACATCGTGATATTAAAGGAAATAGTTATTAAATCATATTCAAAACTGTATTTCTCTGGCACTGTATGTAGGCTATTACTGCATCTAGTCCACAATGAAAATCATATGTAGCTGGTTGGTGAAATTAAAAAGCTGACAGACAACAGCTCCTGCTCACATTCGGCCAATTTAGAATCACCAGTTAACCTAAAATGCAAGTCTTTGGACTGTGGGAGCATCCAGAGAAAACTGACAGTCACAAGCAGAACATGCAAACTCCACGCAGAAAGGTGGTGGTGGATTCAAACCCAGAAGTTGCTTGCTGTGAGGGACCACTGCACCACGGCACCACTGAGCTGGAATCCTACTCGTATTATTCTCTCTTTCACTGTTAACAATGTGAAATTGATTCCTGTTCTGTTTCCATCAAATACTTACGTGGCACACAAGATCCAAACTTGTCTGGGAACTCTGATATTAGATCGTCATTTATTCTCTCCTTCATGGGTCCAAGGATTATAACGGGTCTGGCATAATTAACTACGGGGAAAAACACAGACTTCTTGAAGATTTCATAAAAAACACGAGTAAAAATCACCTCTAAAAGTAAACTTATGGAGGAATTGTTTCACTGTTGGTTATAGCGTAGCTTTAGTTCTCGTGTGTGCAAGGTTCCTTTATTTGTCATTGTACAACAGAATACACACCTACTGCTTAAAAATGGCTCTCCTCATAAAGAGTAATAATAGCAAAGCTGACTAAACAAAGAAAATAAGGAAATATAAATAAAGTAAATTAAAAATATCAAATGTGATGGTTACTCTATATATTTCTGTTTCACATTTATGCTAAAGGGATGCAGTTTGTGACAAGTTATTAAAAACAGCATTAATCTAACAAACTGAGAAAAGTATGCATATATTTTTTTAGATTATAATTTTTTTACATTTTTGACCACAGCGGCTTTCACAGGCAGTGGAGAGAGACAGGAAACGGGGGAAAGACACGTGGGCATATTGGCAACGGGCCGGGACTCGAACCCGCACCGCCCGCACTGCAACGCGGCACATGCACGTGGTCACCAGCCTCACCACTAAGCCACCCAGGCACCCCAAGTATAATATTTTTAAAAGCAAAGTTAGGGAAGGTGTGTTCTAACTAACAGGAATGGTACCGCAAAGGGTGGCATTTAGTTTGATCAACTTAAACTATTTAGAAAAAACAACTAAAAATATATTAAAGTACATATGAATCAAAATTTTAACAAAATACATAATTAAAAAGCCAAATTAAAGCAATAAAATGCAATTAACTGAACTGTGCGTGGCTGTCAGTCAGCCCTACACTAACCCTTACCTTATGTTCACAAATCATATATTCATAAAGCACATAGTGGGATAACCTTTGGATTCCAAATAAGGAAGTCCAATCATAGACTGCACAAAGATATTTCCACTTTAGTTTCTTCAGTTACACACGTGTTTGAAATAATCTAAATCAACAACCTGAAAGTGAAGCTCATTAATCAGTGGATGATGTGTATAAAGCTGGTACCACAAAGCTGTGACTTACTTTCATGCCGCATCACAGGTTCATAGGAGAGAATCACTTCCTCTTGACTTCCTGTTGCGATGTTTAAAACATGAAGCATGAAATTTTTTCAAAATGTCATGCTGCCTTTAACTATTAAGCTAAATGTTTCATGTTTCAGTCTGTACAAAAGAATTCATCAAAATTTTATTTGTATTTTAGATTTATTGATATTTTCGTCCCAAGTTTAATAAATACGACTTCTAACTCGTTCCTCAAAAGGACTTCAAAAACGTTACTTTATAACACAAAACTTGATTAAGGATTGGGAGAAATAATTTTGCCTTTTTCTTTCAGAACTGTGACATTTCCTCTCAGTTAAGTGTGTTTATTGTGGTTTCAATGATGCCTTCGTGCTGTCCGTGCTGATAATTAGCTTATTGGGGAAACAATAAAACCCTTTTAATGGCAGGTTCTGAAAACACGTATAATTAACATGGAAAATCACGACCATAAAGTAACCTTGTTGTATAAGTAAGGGTTCTTTGTTTCAAAGAAACTTTCCACTTAAATGAATATGAAACCACAGGACATACCTACATTGCAAGACTGAAACATTGATTCCAGCAGTGAATTACATATTACTGCAGAATGTCCAGACAAACTGAGAAGGTACTTCAGGCTAATATGGTCACAAGCTAAACCAAAATGTTTTAAATGTTTCTCTAAGCATGCAAACATGCATGAAACAAAATCCACATGCAAAGACAGCAGGCAGTAGGGGCTGGGATAATCAGCATGCCGGTGGAATCGTGAACAATGATCCTCCTGGAACTTCATCTGACAGAGTGGAAGACCTTAAATGGGTCCTGCAGAACCTCTGCATGTGGTTCTCAAATAATGCAAGTATTGCAGAAGCTTTAAGGCAGGGATCCTCAAATCCAGGCCTCGAGGTCTGGTGTCCTGCAGGTTTTAGATGTGTCCCTGATCCAGCACACCTGAGTCAAATACAGAAGTCATTAGCAGGACTCTGGGGAACTTGACTGCATACTGAGGAGGTAATTCAGTCATTTGATTCAGGTGTGTTGGATCAGGGACACATCTAAAAGCTGCAGGACACCGGCCCTCGAGGCCTGGATTTGAGGATCCCTGCTGTAAGGTGTGAATGGATTATAATTCATGCTGCGAGCCACTGAAAGCATTAAAAATTGACCCTAGGTACAGTAAAAGTTAAACAGATCAGTTTGAATATTTAAACAAAACGTCTTCTGGATGCATTTTAAATTATTGTTAAAAGATGATTCTTGGTGTACAAGAAGATATGGTTAACCCAAAACTGCATGCACATCGAATCTAGTGTTTTAATGAGGTCTGCTTAACAAACCAAGAACAAGCCAAGTGCAACAACTGCAACATGCAGTAATGCAGGCAGAAGCTCATTCAGACATAACACAAGCTGCTGCTGGTGGAGGAAGGGGCTGGTTTGTTGTTGTTGTTGGTGGTAAACAGCACGAGGAATCATTTATGGACCAACTTACTTAATGTCTTTGTCCCATACCCATCATCACCTATCCCCAGGATGTCCTATTAACCGTCCGAAGAGAGCCAGAACAGAAGAAAGAGAGCAAGGAGGACAGCCACAGCATAAACAAAAGGTGGAGGAAGTGAGGGGAGAGGGTGTGGGCCCTTCTCAAATCAATGACCAGCCAGCAGAGTGAGCCAAAAATACTACATGATAACAATTGGGCTGGTTAAGCTTGTACCTAGATGATCTCTGTAGAGAAACTGGGTCATATATCATCACCATACGGGGACACATCACACCAAAATGCACAGCAGTGGTTATGGCATGTCTCCACCAGAAACGGACAGAAAACAAAGATGACTGGAAATGAGGAACAGTAAAGGCCTCCGTGAGGTTTCCACACTTGAAACACACCTGTCATCGCCCCCCCCCCCGGCCTGAGATGTGACCTACACTGACTGCATAGAAGCACATGTGTGACTGTGAGCTTACTTACGGTCTGAATCACTGCCATCCTGCTCACCATCTTTGCTCTTGTAGAATGGGAACTTTCGTGTAAAGATGAAATTCTTTTTACGTTTGTCAGTGAATGACTGCGGAGGGAGAGAAAGCATGGGGCAAACAGGTATATCTGTCACATTCATGCAGACAACTGCTTGCAGGAAGTAGAATGTCAAGAAGTTATTTAAGCATCTGTTTCTTAAGCGTTCTCATGTGTTTTAATTTGATTTTTTGTTTGTTTGTTTTTCAGCACAAAGAGTTAATAAAGTAATCTGTAGACCTTTGGTCACAGCTACACAATTATAAGATCAACTGAAAACTAAAATCATGAGTCAATTATGTGATTGTCAGGAAAAAAAATTGCATTTTATAAAATTTTTAAGTTATTTACCAAAAAACACAAAAACAAACAATCATGACAAAACAAAACATAATAAAGGTGGTTCTTGTTCTACCTGCTGTGTTCCTAAATGAATGAACATGGATGCAGTTAACAGGCGATTGCACACTTCTTGACATGCCACAATTGCATCAGACCCATTTCAAATAAAAGCAAAGTGGGAGAAGAGTTACCAGAGCATGCTATGAGAAACATAACATAAAAAAGAGGTTTAGTCACAAAAAGACTTCCTTTAAGCACACATAAAACACATGCAGTGATACAAGGAAAAGATGGAATTTGAGAGGATGACAGCTGATATAATTTGCATAAACACTGCATGTGGTAATGTGTGTCTATGATGAGTCTTTAAATTTGGTAGAATATATTGTAGTGGATTTTTTATTTTTTACATTTTTTGTAAATATCCAATATCTGTTCAAAAACTGAAGTCAAGCCGTTCTCCTTAAAGCTTTGAATTCACAGGAGGGGAAGGTTTCACCAGTGGACGGCAAGAATTCCCAACAGAAAACGCTAACAAGCACAACACTTTATCTATTTAACCATTATACAGGATCTGTAATAAAAAGGTATTTGCTATAAACTGCTTATTTGTTACAGCTCACCTTTAACAGACATTTGACACTGTTATTTGTATTATTTGTAAATCTGCTGTGAGCTGTGACTCTTCTTCGATAGAAGTGTAAATGAACAAGCTCCCACACAACGAAGCTGCTGCTGCATCCTTTTGATTAAATGAAATACACCAATCAAGCACAACATTATGACCACCTGCCCAATATTGTGTTGGTCCACCTTTTGCTGCCAAAACAGCCCTGACCCTTTGAGGCATGGACTCCACTAGACCCCTGAGGGTGTGCTGTGGTATCTGCATTTGGAGGCCAAGTCAACCCCTCAAACTCGTTTTTGTGCTCATCAAACCATCCTGAACCATTTTTGCTTCGTGGCAGGGAGCGTTTTCCTGCTGAAAGAGGCCACAGCCACCAGGGAATACTGTTTCCATGAAAGGGTGTACAGGGTCTGTAACAATGCTGAGGTAGGTAGTAGGTGTGAAAGTAACATCCACATGGATGGCAGGACCCAAGGTTTCCAAAGCATCACACTCCTCCCACTTGCTTTCTTCCCATAGTGCATCCTGGTGCCAGGTGTTCCACAGGTAAGTGGCGCACATGCACCCGGCCATTGTATTCAATTCTATAGCGCCAAATCACAACAAACAGTTCCCTCAAGGTGCTTTGGTGGTAAAGACCCTACAATAATACAGAGAAAACCCAACAGTCAGAACGACCCCCTATGAGCAGCACTTGGTGACAGTGGGAAGGAAAAACTCCCTTTTAACAGGAAGAAACCTCCAGCAGAACCAGGCTCAGGGAGGGGGGGGGGTCATCTGCTGAGAGGGGGCTGAGGGGAGAGAAACATCCACATGAAAACATAATTCATCAGACCATGCTGCCATCTTCTGTTGCACTGTGGTCCAATTCTGATGCTCAGGTGTCGATTGGTGGTGCTTTCAGTGGTGGACGGGGATCAGCATGGACACCATGACTGATCTATGAAGCTCCATACACAACAAACTGTATTCTGTGTATTCTTTCTATGAGAACCAGCATATATTTTTTTTCTTAGCAATTTGAGCTAAGAAGAAGAAGAAGAAGAAGAAGAAGAAGAAACAGCCTTTATTGTCCCACAGAGGGGAAATTTGGGTGTAACAGCAGCCGCAGTTATTATAAATATAAATAAAGATATAATAATTCACACTATTAAGAAAAGAATATATATAAAATCAACAAACAATATTAACCTTTATACTACTAATAATAACACTATATACAATGTACATGATGTGCCTGTGTGTTGAACCTTAACAGGCCGGACTATTTACAATATATTATATATTATCCTACATTGTGTAGGCTATTGTGGTTTTTGTTGGGAGCAGTGATGGTTATACAGTCTTACAGCTGCTGGAAGGAAGGGTCGACGATAAGGCTCCTCTGTGCATTTAGGATGCAGCAGTCTGTCACTGAAGGAGCTCTCCAGCTCAGCAACAGCTTCCTGCATGGGATGGGAGATCTTGTCCATCAGTGATGTTATTTTGGTCAGAGTCCTTCTGTCTCCCACCACCTGCACTGAGTCGAGAGGACATCCTAGGACAGAGCTGGCTTTCCTGATGAGCTTGTCTATCCTCTTCCTCTAGAGTATCTCATCTGCTGGATTGGACCACACGGGCCAGCCTTCACGTCCCAGTGCAGCAGTGAGCCTTTTTTTTGTAGTTGCTCTGACCCAGTCGTCTAGACATCACAATCTGCCAAACTTGCTCAAATCTTTACTCCTGCTTCTAACACGTCAACTTTGATGTCAAAATGTTCACTTGCTCTCTAACATATCCCACCTAATAACAGGGGACGTGACGAAGTGATAATCGTTTTATCCACCTCACCAGTCAGTGGTCATAATGTTATGCTAGATCAGTGTACAGCTACAGTTATAAGAAAATGTTTGTTGAATTCTCCAGATTTTTGCACTAATGCCACAAGTTAAAATTACAGACATACACGAGTTGACTAAATGAATAAACATTTTCATGTCAAGCAATCACTCACAATGCAGACTGGAAAACTTGGCAAACTTGTGCACTTATGACTTCACCTAGTTGGAGTTGGGTGTTCAAGTTAAGGGAGGACACCACATAAGAAAAAGGCCACCTGCATGTTCTGCAACACTTCTGGAACAATGCTCTGTGGGCAGGTAAAAATTCACAGAACTACGCCTTTGGAAGCATCTTGAGACGACCGCAGTTGTGCTTTGGTGCTATATAAATAAAACTGAATTAACAGAATTGAACTGGGCTGGCAAACCTAAACCAAACCTCACCCCAACTATGGTTGGGAAATATGGTGGAGACTGCTTTGCTGCGTCTTGCAAACATTGGGTGATCAATGAAACCAACATTGTAGAAATGTGGCAGGAAGTCCATGACCTGAAGCTTTGTCGAGGTTGGCTGATGCAACAAGGCCACAAAGCAAGCACATAAGTAAAGTATCAAGTCAGACTCCTGATCTTGACTGAAATGTGCTGCTGTGGTGTGACCTTTTGAGAGCCAGAAAATATCCAAAATTTCAAGTAATTTTTGTGCAAGTCTCAACAGGAGAATGTCTGATGGAAGTTGTTGCTACTAAAGAAGGCTGTACATCTCTAATTTTAAGGGTTTACTTTGCCTGCACTGGAAGTGATTACTTGTGTGTTCAATTAAGGCATGGAAACTAAAAATTTGTGAGTTAAGAGATTGTGTTTGCCATTATTTGTGATATACACAAGGCTGAAACTTAATTTTATAAGGAATCGATGCAGATAATCAGAAGTCTCACTAACTTTTTTCTTGGAACCGTCTCTATCACACTATGAATGAACATCAAACTGCAGTTAGAGGAACAAAACTAAAAGAAAAAATTCAACATCTGGTAATGCAAATGAAAATATGGTTAAATTTGGCTGCACAGGAAGCCAGTCAATCCTGCAAAGATTTCCAGATTAAGTTTCTTACACTGGATGTTCAGTTGAGTCTGAGCTACACTGTGGATCATCACAATAACATGGTAATAGAAACTGCCACTTTGCAAGGTACTTACCCCTTTGAAATCAAATGATCCTGGCCTGGCATTGAATTTAACGGTCTTTAGACGTGCCCGCTCTTTCCTTTCCACCCTGTCAAGCAAAGAACTAGTCAGTCATACCATACAATGAAAAAATATGAATAAAACAGCATTGGTAATAAGCAATCAGAACTCAGTCTGGTTTTCTTTCAAAAATATCTGAAGCAAATTTTTAAGTGTGTCTCAGCAAAAAAGGAAAAGAAAGAAACATCCAGCCAGCTATTATCTACTATCCACTACTATCCACATTAAATCCACTCACGTATTATGCATTTTTCATAGTAGCAGGTCTTGAGTAATTTAATACATTTTTTTTAGTGTGACCTGCCAAATAAGTCTGACAAGTGGGTTTTTCAGTACCTGATAATCAATAGTATTTTTGCACATTTATTTCTTACCGTCTCTTGCTTGGGATGACGCCCATTTCCTCACTGTCCCCATGTGGAGTAACATGGCGGGCCTGCCACCACTCATCATCTGAGGCGTTGATGACATGCAGGATGTCCCCATACCTGAAGCCAAGCCCTTGGCTGGGAAGACCACTGTCCTTTGACTTTTCATAGTCAAACAGTGCCCTATTCCAAGAAAGAAAGACCACATGACCAACTTATTCTTGTTTCTTTGCTGTCGGTCGTCCATGAATTCTTTTCTAAATCAGCAAAGAGAAACTAGAAGCATCATTTTACCAGGTCAGAGAGGATAGTGAATATAGGTCCTCTGGGGCAGATGGAATTAGAAACGATCTTCTGTTTCAGCCACACATTTCAAACCTGATTTGAACACGTGCATAACTCTTTACCTTACTTAGGGCTAGATACTGAAGAATAAAGACAGAGAAGTTTACTACCCCCTGTCAGTCAACTGAATAAAAAGTAAACAACATAAAAACGGTGTTTGTCAGTTTGCTGTAGAACCTGGGATAATTCACTTTAGACACCATATGGAATAGATTTGGGGGACAGAACAGATGTATTTTTCTATTCTGTGTTCTCAGAATTTAGCGTGACCACCTGTAACTAGGTTAAAATCCAAAACAGACCAACCTCACATAGAGTGATCGTTTCTGATTAGTTCGGAGGGATCCTGACCCAGAGCTCATGCTGTGGTTCATCATCTGTTCCCGCAGGTCATGGATTTTGGCCTCAAACCGCCCATACTCTACAAGACAAGATTAGCATGGATCAACACTGCCAGCCACCATTAGACTCAAGTATATGTATAGGTCAGTTACTTTAAGAAGCATTTTCCATGTGCTTTATCTCAAAGATAAATACATAAGCTCCATTTTGTGACTCCACAATTAGAAATATAGATTTGATTATAGATTTAGATTTCAATTGTTCAAGTTTGTAAAGCTCTGAAAGATATTGATGACAAGGCCCAGATAATCTTGACTCTTATCTTTTAAAGATCTCAGCAAATATTCTTGCAGAGATAGTCACTTAGCATTTTAACCTGAGTCTGCAGTCCAGCTCCATATCTAAAATTAGAATGCTGCCTATGTTCACCCACTACTTAAAGGTGGGGATCCATCAGTGTTGAATAATTGTAGTCCGACTGCTGGCTAAAATCCTTGAATCTGAGGTAAATTTGCAGTTACTACTGCTACAGCTGTGATAAATGATTTGACAAGTCTAAGGCGTTTGACTCAGTAGATCATAACTTGCTGCTTAAAAAAATTATTAAGGCTGGTTTTGGTCCTAAGGTTGTTAATGTTTTCAAAATTGCCTGGTAAATTGAACTCAGTCTGTCTATGTAAAAGTTCATAAATCTGATTATAGCAAAGGTGTCCCGCAGGGTTCCATTTTGGGACCTATTTTATTTTCTGTTTTTTATAAATGATTTGTGCAAGAACATTCCAGTAAAAATACATCTTTATACTGATAATACTGTTATATACACACATGCTCCCTCTGTAGGGCAAGCAGTACAAGAACTTCAGACTACAAAGTGCTTTTCTACATGTAAAATTGGTTTTAAATGATCAGAAAATAAAGCTTCTCAAAAGCTCAACCACAGGGCTTTGATGACTCGTTGTGCAACTTGTGTATACAATGACAATATAGATTCTATTCTATTCTATTCTATTCTATTCTATTCTATTCTATTCTATTCTATTCTATTCTATTCTATTCTATTCTATTCTATTCTATGATCTTAGCATTGTTACATCTGACAAAAACACTGAAATGGGACATGCCTGTATTTGGGTATATGGATAGATGACAGGCTTTGCTTTAATGTACACATTGCTAATCTCATTAGGAAGCTCTAAATGAAGATTAGTTTTTAATTTAAAAATTAATCTTGCTTTTCTGCTAATTCTAAAAAAAAAAGCTGCATTTTGCCTGTAATTTATTATGGTGATACACTGTATCACCATAATAAATGGATGCCACCTCTTCAGTTCTAAAAAGTCTTGATCCAGTATATTGTGCATTTTTATGTTTTATTATGAATGTAAAGTCTTTGACTCATCATTGCATTGATGGTTTCACTCTGTACTCTTCTCTGTCCTGGTACCAACAGCTACCGGCTCGGCTCTTCTAAATTGTTGCTTTTTGATGTAACTAGAGTTTGAACAGATCTGGGAGAAACAGCATTTTCTTCCTATGCACATTGGCCATGGAATAATTTACAGGCCTAAATGTAAAATGCCTCTATCTATTGGTGAATTTTAGTGCATAATAAGGAATCCAATGAAGGAGTTGGATGTGGATGTTTCTTTTAAAAAAGGCATTTAATGTTTTATATTACAACAATATTGTATATTGTTGTGATTTATATTTTATGTTGTAAGTCAAGTATTTAGATCTATTTCAAGTTTATATGGCTGCTACCTTGGCCAGGACTCTCATTCCATTCCATTCAATTCTATTTCATTTATTTAGCACCAAATCACAACAAAAAGTCGCCTCAAGGTGCTTTATATTGTAAGGTAAAGACCCTACAATAATAACAGAGAAAACCCAACAGTCAAATGACCCCCTATGAGCAGCACTTGGTGACAGTGGGAAGGAAAAACTCCCTTTAACAGGAAGAAACCTGCAGCAGAACCAGGCTCAGGGAGGGGGGGTCATCTACTGCGACCCGCTAGGGGGTGAGGGGAGAGAGACAGGACAAAAGACACACTGTGAAAGAGAGCCATGTGAGTGAAGAAGAAACACTCAGTGCATCATGGGAACCCCCCAGCAGCCTAGGCCTATAGCAGCATAACTAAGGGAGGGTTCAGGGTCACCTGATCCAGCCCTAACTATAAGCTTGATCATAAAGGAAAGTTTTAAGCCTAATCTTAAAAATAGAGAGGGTGTCTGTCTCCTGAATCCAAGCTGGAAGCTGGTTCCACAGAAGAGGGGCCTGAAAGCTGAAGGCTCTGCCTCCCATTCTACTCTTAAGTATCCTAGGAACCACAAGTAAGCCAGCAGTCTGAGAGAGAAGTGCTCTGTTGGGGTGATATGGTACTATGAGGTCTTTGAGATAAGATGGTGCCTGATTATTCAAGACCTTGTATGTGAGGAGAAGGATTTTAAATTAAATTCTAGATTTAACTGGGATCCAATGAAGAGAAGCCAATGTGGGAGAAATATTCTCTCTCTCTTTCTAGTCCTTCTGAGTACTCTAGTTGCAGCATTTTGGCTCAGCTGAAGGCTTTTCAGGGCCTGATAGTAATGAATTACAATAGTCCAGTCTTATTGTGATTGAGGGGTTTGTGTCCCCCAATGATGCCAGGAGCGATGTTGTCTGGGGGCTTTTGCACCTTTGTAGGGTGTCCCATGGCAAATTAGTCCTGGGTGATTCCAGGATGGCATTGTAGGGGTTGGGTGCAATGTTTCTGGGGTGGCAGACAAAGGCAGATGACCTGGTGGACCAAACCCCAGCTATCAAGGCTGGGACATGGAATGCCACCTCTCTGAGCTAAAGTGTGAGGCTGAGAGATACGGGCTAGATATAGTTGGGCTCACCTCAACACATGGGCTGGACTCTGCTCCAGTCTGGAGTTGCCCTCGGTGAGAGGCGGTGAGCTGTGGTGGGTATTCTTATATCCCCTCAGCTTGCTGCCTGTATGTTGGAGTTTTTATCAGTGGATGAGAGGGTTGTTTACTGGTGCTGTTGTGCCGGGGAATGGGTCCTGACTGTTGTTTGCACTTACGCACCAAATCACAGTTCAGAGCACCCAATCTTCTTCAAGCTGCTGGGCGGGGTGCTCGAGAATGCTCCATCCAGTGACTCCATCATCCTCCTGGGAGACTTCATGTGGGCAATGACAGTGAGGGGTGGCTGTGGCTCAAGAGCTAGAGCAGGTCATCTTCTAATCGGAAGGTTGGTGGTTTGATTCTTAGCTGCTCCAGTCTGCATGCCAAAGTATCCTTGGGCAAGATACTGAACCCCCCCAAGTTGTTCTCTGATGCAGCCATCAGAGTATGTCACTGAATTTCCCTTCATAACATCATAGAATCCCATCAGCTGCACTTACTTATGTGGTGTCAGAAGGTGCATGGAAACATTTTACCTATAGTGCTTATATTGTTTGCTGGTGCACCACAATAAAAGAGTTGCACCAGTATAGCCAATTGAATCAATGTAAAGTAAGCTATACTGGTAACCGATTGTTTTAATTAGTAAAAGATATTAATATGGAGTCCACATGAAGGATGGTTTTTCCTGTAGATTAATGACAGGAAAGATCCAGAAGGGACAGCAATTAGAAATCCTGTTATTTGTTTGTTTGCTTGTTTTCTGATAAATATACTGTGATATTTAATACAGTTTTTAACTTTTCTTCTTCTGATACCATCTTCACCAAGTGTGAAAGATACTTCTGTGAGATGCTTTTATTATGACCATTCAACATAAGCACTAAGCTGCATAGGTGTTTTGTAGTGATAATACATAAGCGGGTTGTCACTTGGTCTAATTATAGCCAAATAACTCAGTGGGAGCAAAGACCTATTTAACCATTGTCCCGTGCAGGTTCATGCTGCTTAATAAGGCGTTTACACTGCATGGTTGGTGTGCTTGTAAAGTACATTAACTTATTTCAGCTGACTTACCTTCTGGTCTGTATTGAGCAATGATGGTGACCACTTGTCCTGCTCCTTTTAGGGCTGCTGCTGCTTGTTCATGTGTGGCTCCTCGCAGGTCAATGCCATTGACCTATTTTAACAACAACAAAGTAATCACAGAATTACCTGACCTGCAATACAAAAAAGTAGACTTGTTTCTTCCCCAGTGTGAACACATGATGCCCTTTAAATAGGAGAACAATTTAGTTAGATTTATTTAAATCTAATTATCCATTTTACCATAAATGTTTCCACATATCCATTGATAAAACCCTTGAATTAGAGCAAAAGGTTTTACACTTAAATCACACCTTAATGATTGAGTACTTAGTTTGGAATATATCTTCTTCTGGCTGCTCCCCTTAGGGTTTGCCACAGTGGATCATCTGCCTCCATCTCACCCTATCCCTAGCATCCTTCTCTGTCACAGCAAGCCTCTGCTGCTCTCTCCATCAGCATCCTTTGTCCAATGTATCCACTATTTCTTCTCTGTAGATGTCCAATCTATCTCAACCTTGCCTCTCTAACGTTGTCTCCAAGGCACTCAACTTGAGCTGTCCCTCTGATTTACTCATTTCTAGTCCTGTCCATTCTGATAACTAACAATGAAAACCTTAGCATCTTGTTACTCCTGTTACACCTGTCTTGTTTCTCCTGGCTTTCATTGCTCTTCTCTCCAGTGCATACTTCCACTCCTCCAGGCTCTCTCCTACCTGCTCCCTACTCTCATAGTTTACAGAGACTTCTGCCTGACCTCATCTGTCAACCTGTCCATCACCATTACAAACAAGCAGAGGCTCAGAGCAGATCCCTGATGTAATCCAACCCCCACCATGAACCCATCTGTCACTCCTACTGCACACCTTGCTGTCCTCATACATGCCCTGCAAAAGCCTCACATATTCCTCTGCCATTTCTGAGTTCCTCATTCAGTACCACAGTGTCCCTCTTGGCACCTTTCCCTTTCTGTCTGGTTTCAGTGTTGGCCTATTATCCCTCTTGTGTTCCCTTTTCTCTTTCATCTTGTCTGTCTTTTTGAAAAGTTGGCTTTTGTTTTGTGTCATGTTCTAGAGTTTTCTTCTTCATGCTTGTCAGATTGTGTTCAGTTAATATCAGCTGTGCTCTGGTCACCACCTGTCTCCAGTTATCTAATAACATACAGTACCAGTCAAATGTTTGGAGATACTCACCCATTCAAATAAATGCATGCTATACATGTGATGTTGCCAAAAGTATGTGCTTATCTGCCTTCACACATATGAACTTCAGAAACATCCCATTCTTAATCCAGAGGATTGTGGGCCCCCCCTTTGCAGCTATAACAGCTTCAACTCTTCTGGGAAGTCTTTCCACAGGTTTAGGAGTGTTTATGAGAATTTCTGACCATTCTTCTAGAGGAATGGTAAATGGTAAATGGACTAGCTCTATATAGCGCTTTTCTACTCAGTCAGAGCACTCAAAGCGCTATTACAACATGTTTACATTCACCCATGCACTCCCATTCATACAAGCACTTCCATTTGTACTAAGCTAAGTGCTTTTAATTAACTATCATTCACACACATTCATACTCCGACGGGACGGTCGGAGAGCAACTTGGGGTTAAGTATCTTGCCCAAGGATACATTGGCATGTAGCCTGGAGTAGCCAGGAATCGAACCGCTGACCTTCTGATCAGTAGGTGACCTGCTCTACCTACTGAGCTACAGCCACCCCAGACACTGTCAGTCAGACACTGATGTTGGAGAGAAGGCCTGGCTCACAGTCTCCACTCTAATCCATCCCAAAGGTGTTCTATCAGGCTGAGGTCAGGACTCTGTGCAGGCCAGTCAAGTTCTTCCACACCAAACTGGCTCATCCATGTCTTTATGGAGCTGCTTTGTGCACTGGTGTGCAGTCATGCTGGAACAGGAAGGGGCCATCCCCAAACTGTTCCCACAGAGTTGGGAGAATCAAATTGTCCCAAATGTCTTGGTCTGCTGAAGCATTAAGAGTTCCTTTCACTGGAACTAAGGGGCCGAGCCCAACTCCTGAAAAACACCCCCACAACATAACCCCCCCTCCACCAAACTTTACACTTGGCACAATGCAGTCAGACAGGTACTGTGGTGTTTGGGGGTGGGGGTGGGGGTGTTGGACAGCACATCCAGGCTGGACAAACTGATCAGGTGGGCCGGTTCTGGTCGGCATGAAACCGGACTCTCTGGTGACGGTAGCAGAGAAGAGGACAAACTGCTGGACATTATGGATGATGCCAGTCACCCTCTGCACACGGTCATCAGCACCCAGAGGAGCCTGTTCAGTGACAGAGTGCTCCTTCCCACCTGTAGGTCTAATGGACTAAAAAACTCTTTTGTCCCTCATCAGACTGTACAACTCCTCTCTGGGGTGGAGGAGGGATAACAGGAGGATGGGGGACAGCCTGGCCTGACCACAAACACAAGGTAGCATAAAGCTATACTGGACAATGGGTAATATCAAGGTGCAATACCACATCTGTCAGACATTTTATATATTCCTTTGTCTTTGCTTATTATCTATCTAATTATTCATCTGCTTGTATATTTCTTGCATATTTCTGACTACTGTTGTGGTTGCTTGTGTGCCTATAGTGTAAAAGTGCTACTGGAACTTTTCCCTGACAGAACCCTCCCAAAGGGATTGATCTAATCTAATCTAATCTAATCTAATCTAAGAGGGATTCCCCTAATCACTGGTGTGCTAGGTTTTAGTGTTGGGACAATTAACCAGCAGCAACAAACCAAATGAGCCCCAGATTTAAGTGTGAAAATAAAGAAATATTAATGTCACAGCAGATGACCCCCCCTCCCTGAGCCTGGTTCTGATGGAGGTTTCTTCCTGTTAAAGGGAGTTTTTCCTTCCCACTGTCACCAAGTGCTGCTCATAGGGGGTCGTTCTGACTGTTGGGTCCTTACGATATAAAACACCTTGAGGCGACTGTTTGTTGTGATTTGGTGCTGTATAAATAAAAATGAATTGAATTGAATTTCACAATAAGTACTTCTGCATCAATATTATTGATGGTGAACTAATAAATAATATTGATTCTAAAAAATAGTTTTAAGTAAAGTACACTTAAAATTATTAAACCGTGTGGGGAATTTTTTTCAAGTATGAATAACTAATCATTTTTGCATTGTAGCTTAATAAAAATTAGTAAGTTGACTAAAATATTTTGAGGTAATTGGTTTCCAAATACGTTTTGAGTACTCTGACCTTGTCTGGGTTCACAGTGTGCTCTAAAGGTCCTGCTGCATTGTCTGAAGGAAATTAAGGTGGATGGCTTTCATTTTTTTAAAATTTACAGAAAACAGAAATCATACAATTATCCATTATTTGTTGGACATCACTGTTGTAGTTTTCCCTTTCTACGCCACCACAGTGGGCTTTAAATCAAACAATATGTGAAGTACAGCCTTTCAGTTATATTTCAAGAGATTTTGCCTAATTTTTTTATTGCATCAACTGTTTAGTGATTAGAGGCTCATTCGTGGTGAAGTGTTTTCCATTGTTATTTCATGACAAATGAAGTTGATTCAAAGTGTTGAATTTCTATTTAATCATTTTTTTATTGTGATTTTAAATATAAGATCCAAAGAGGTAGCAGAGTATGTGAAGATGATCATTAGGCTGAAAAAACAAAATAAAACAAAAGCTATCAGAGAGAGAAGGAGGAGATAGGAGCTGAGCTGTCAACTGATCACCACCTGGTGGTGAGTTGGCTCAGGTGGTGGGGGAGGATGCTGGACAGACCTGGCACACCCAAACGTGTTGTGAGGGTGCGCTGGGAATGCCTTAGTGCCCATCATGGTGGTAATCCCCAAACCAGATGGTGGTCAACAGTGATGAAGGGAGCTATCAATCTGAAAAAGGAGTCCTATCGGGCTAAGTTAGACTGTGGGACTCTGGAAGCAGTTGACAGGTACTGGCAGGCCAAGTGGAATGCAACTCAGGTGGTGGCTGAAGCAAAACCTTGGGTGTGGGAGGAGTTTGGTGAGGCTATGGAAAAAGACTTTCGGACAGCCTCAAAGTAGGTAACTCGGAAGGGTAAAGTGGTACTCTACTGACATGGTCTATAGTGCAGGTAGGGCACTGCTGACTTCAACTGAGGCTATAGTCAGGTGGAAGGAATACTTTGAGAACCTTCTTTATCCCACTGATGTTTTCTGTACAGTAAGCAGTCTGGGGATGACCTGGGTGGCTTGCCCATCACTGGGGGTGAGGTCACTGAGGTAGTTAAACAACTCCTTGGTGGCAGAGTGTGGAGTGGATGAGATTCACCCTGAGTTCCTGAAGACTCTGGATGTTGTAGGGCTGTCTTGGTTGACACGTCTCAGCAGCATCGTGTGGAGATCTGGGGCGGGGTCACTAGATTGGCAGACCGAGGTGGTGGTCCCCATCTTTAAGAAGGAAGACCGAAGGGTGTGCTCCAACTATCGGGGGATCACACTCCTCAGCCTCCCCAGTAAGGTCTATGGCAGGGTGCTGGAAAGGAGGGTCAGTCCATTAGTTGAACCTCAGATTCAAGAGGAATAATGCGATCTTTGTCCTGATTGTGGAACACTGGACCAGCTCTTCATCCTCTAGAGGATACTCGAGTGTGCGTGGGGATTTGCCCATCCAGTCTACATGTGTTTTGTGGACTTGGAGAAGGCATTCGACCGTGTCCATCGGGGTATCCCGTGCGAGGTTCTGCGGGAGTATGGGGTGTGTGGCCTGTTGTTGCAGGCCCTTCAGTCCCTGTACAACCACAGTGAGAGCTTGGTCCGTATAGCTGGCAATAAGTCGGACTCATTTCCTGTGGGTGTTGGAGTTCACCAGGGCTGCCCTTTGTCACTGATTCTGTTCATAATTTTTATGGACAGAATTTTAGGTGCAGCCAAGTGGTGGAAGGCTTCTTCCTTGGTGGCCTCAGAGTCTCATCTCTGCTCTTTGCGTGTGATGCGGTCCTTTTGGCTTCATCAGGGGGTGGCCTCCAGCTCGCAGCGGAACGGTTCGCAACCAAGTGTGAAGTGACTGGCATGAGAATCAGCACCTCTAAGTCCTCAGCCAGAAAAGCGCAGAGTGCCCACTCCAGCTTAGGGACGAGTTGCTGCCTCAGGCGAAGGAGGTCAAGTATTTTGGGGTCTTATTCATGAGTGACTGGAGAAGGAAACAGGAGATCGACAGACGGATCGGGCTGCGTCTGCAGTGATGCGGATGCTGCACCAGTCTGTCGTGGTGAAGAGGGAGCTGAGCATAAAAGCAAAGCTGTTGATTTACCGGTCAATCTACGACCCTAACCAGCACCTATGGTCATGAGCTTTGGGGTAGTGAAAAAAGAAAAAGAAAAAGATCAAGCGGCAGAAATGAGCTTCGTCTGAAGGTGGCTGGCCTCTCCCTTAGAGATAGGGTGAGGAGTGCAGCCATTCGGGAGGGGCTCAAAGTAGAGCTGCTGCTCCTCCATATCGAAAGGAGCCACTTGAGGTGGTTCGGGCATCTGACTAGGATGCCTCCTGGGTGCCTCTTGGGTGAGGTGATCCGGGCATGTCCTGCCGGGAGGACACCTACCCAGGACACACTGGAGAGATTATATCTCTCGGTTGGCCTGGGAACACCTGAGGTCCCCCTGGATGAGCTGGAGGAGGTGCTGGGGAGAGGGAGGTCTGGGCTTCTCTCCTTAGGCTGCTGCCCCACGACCCGGTCCCAGATAAGCAGAAGAAAATGGATGGATGGGTCTTACAGGACAGATGATACAAAGGCATAACATCCTTATAAAATATGATGTAATGCTGTAGATGAACTTGCCTCAAAATATATAAAGCATATAAACATTTGCAGCAGTAATATGGAAGAAACACATACATGTAGCAGTGATATTAATTCAAAATATGCCATGTTTTATATAACCGAAGACAAAGAAATAGTGGCAGCAACATTCACAGTGTTCACAAAGAGATAACAGCCTGTCTATTCTCCTGTTCTGCTGTCCATCTCTCAGCTGGTGCTGGCTGGCTCCTCTTCCTCACACACTGCTGAATTTGTCCTGAATTTTGACTTTAAAAGTGATTTTGAACTGAATGAAACCAGGCAGCATTCACAAGCTGCCTACATTTTTCACCTTGTTCTGGTTGTGGATCTATTACTGGTATTAACTGTTGGAAGGTTGTTATTAATTGTTGCAGTCTGTAAGATTAACGTCAACTTCTGAACCTACAAGTAGAACCTGAGCTGACTAACATCCCTAATGTCACATGTAGCCAAATGTAATGAATTATGTTCTTTGTGAGATAAAACTCAGTACTTACTTTTAAAAGTTTTTCCTCTGCTGCTTAGCTCGGGCTGTCGGTCATGTTTTGGAAAAAAATTCTCCTCCATCACTGCGCTATGAATCCTGCTATGGGGTGCATGGGACCCCCCCACCCCACTCATGCATCCTTCAAATCCCAGGCAAAGAAGGATACCTTTGTGGCACATACTGGCTGCTGCTGACTCAGGAGGAGTCTGCTGTAACCTCCTCATATAGTTACAGCTTCTATACTCCTCAGCTCATCCATTCTCAAAGTCAAGAGTGCTGCAGCCCACTAAAAACTAGAAAATCCCATGGGGCTTAAATCAATCTTAAATCTTCACGCTAATCAAAATACAAGAGACTGATGTATTTCCTTGAAAATTTTATTGAAAAGGCATAAACGCCACAGGCTTGGCTATAAATTGCAAACACTACCCGGTCATATGTAAAGTCCTAATGCCACCATGTGACACACTCACCAGTAGGACACAAACGTAAAATACAAGAGCAGTAAATTTAAGTCAGAGTAATGAACAATACACAAACTAACCAACTCCTGTGCAGTTTAATCAAATTTTTATATAAATAAAATACATTTATATAAATATGTAACAGTACATACTTGTGAGTAATTTCAAATAGAATTTCTGTTATTGCTGCGGCCCAACTGCAGTACCTTAGCGGACCATCAGGGGCCGCAGCCCACATTTTTGTAATCACTGCTGTATACACTTCTTTGTGAGTTTCCAATGGAAATTAAGCCTGCAAGTAAAATATATTTTCATTTCAATTTAATGCCAAACATTACCATTAACATTAACAAACTTAGAATTTTACAGAATTCAAGAAAAGTATTGATTAAAAAAAAATCATTAATTGTTTCAGTTCTCTTGTATTCGTAGGTATTTCAGAGAAAGTCACACAAGGCACGTGCATGTGCCATTTCCAAAATATCTGGGATGAAGTATGAAAATTAATGAGAATGTAATGATTTAGATATCATCATATTTTGTCATAAATCATATTTAACTACATTAATGTAACAAATTAATTTTTTCTATTTTTGAAGTGGATTCTGGATGTTTAAAAAGTTTGGCATGTTTACTGTGTTAAATGAACCATCTCTTTAAAAAAAGATTTTAGAAGTATTCAGGAACATTAATTGTTGTAGTTTTAAAAGAGAAAAATGTTCCCATTCTTACTGAATTCAGCTGCGAAGCTGCTTCTGCTTCAAGGCCCCTTTTGGTCCAAAGTTTAATCATAATCCATGAAAGGTTTTCAGTTGGTGACAGGTCTGCACTATAAGCAGATGGGCCTGGACTCTGGTTTTATAAGGAGCCATGCTACTGGAATGTGATTTAGCAGAATGTGGTTTTGTACTGTCTCACTGGGTGGCAGCATTAAAAAAACCTGAATCACTGTTCAACAGGAAAAGCAGCTTCACAGATGTGCAAGTTGCTCATGCCGTGTACAACTGGATGTTCGCCGTCCTCTTCAGCTCAGAAAACACATGATCCATTATTTCCACAAAAATTCAAAATTCTGAATGGTTAAAGTACAAGACCCAAAGAAGTCAGCAACATTTTGGATCTTTTGTCTCTGTATTATTATTATTATTATGGTAGCATTTTAACTTTCATCTGTAAATGAACTAGTTACTGTTTACTGACTGGTGTTCAGAAACACATGCTGTTTGTACATATGTATTTGATGAAATCTGTGAATTTTTTGCAAATTTAGATTGAAAAACATTATTTTCAAATTCTGAAACAATTTGCAGACACAGTGTTAAAGTGATGAGCCCTCCCTATCTTTACTTCGAAAAGACTTGGTCTCTATGAGAAGCTATTTTTACCTCCAGTCCTGCTGCCAAATAACCTAATTAGCTGTGAGATGTTCTGCTGCGTGTTTTCTTAGTATTACACGACTTTATTAGTCTTTTGTATTCCTTTCCTGAACTTCTTTTTGAAACCTGTTGCTGGCAATGAATTTAATGAATATGTCTTTGTATTATTTTAATTTAATAAATGATTTAAATGATTCTATTCTGTTTTCCTTTAAAATCAAAGTAGGGTTTTCTTTTGCTTGTAGTCATAAAATGCAGCAATAAAGATAAACAACAGACTAATTTAACCTTTATAGCTGCAAATTGCAATTTTTAACATAGTCCTGATAAAATAAACTTGATAAACTAACTACCACAGACAGAGTACCTATCTCTGTTATAATACTGGAGAAATAGAGCAGAAGAAAATATCCGTTTAAGTTTGCCCTGAAAATGAATCTAGGCCAGTTGAACTATTACACACTATCACTGTGCTGGGAACACAAAGGAGACCACTGCAAAGAGAATCAGGCTGCACCAGATAAAAACAGCTTTCAGTGTTTCTTTGAATGTGTTTGTAAGCAGCCTGTACATGGAGTTATTAAAATGTTTTTCACAATGGATGAAACTGCAGGTGACACATCAAAGCTTAAACATCAGTAATTTCAGTTAGTTAAAAACGTTTTCCAACATAACTGTGTGTAAATCTGGGTGAGGTTAATCTTGTGTACTCACTGATAAAATCTGGTCACCTCGCCTGAGCTCTCCGCTCAAGTCAGCAGGCCCTCCTGCCAGGATGAAGGAGACAAAGATGCCCTCACCATCTTCACACCTACGATGTTGAAGCCCAGGCCCGTGGAACCCTTGTGGAGCACAACCTTCCTAGGTTCCCTGTACAGACAGTTTAAATAGTACATAAGCTCAGGGGAGTCGGTGGGTCTCAGCATCTTCAGCTCAAGTGAGAAGACCGAAAGGTGGACAACAGTTGAACAATTGCTCCAGTAAAGCTTTGTGCAGACACTGATGCTCAAAGACTGCTAGAGCTCCACAGGGGGACGGTGCTCTACTTAGAATAACTTGTCCCCAATTCAGTTCTGACGAAAAAGGAACCTCATCACGTTACACATACGCACGCACACAGGCTTTCTTTCTGTGTCGCTCTCTCACACACATACGGACACTAGAATATACTAATGCATCTCAGAAAATGTAAATATTATGAATACTGAATATTGACACTTGGCAAAATGACGATCACCCTCCACAGGTAGGGTAAACCACAGAAGGTCGCCCCCAAAAAGACTGGCTATTCGCACTGTGAATGAAGTGGTTCTTACATTGCATTTTCCTATTTATACAGCACGTCTCATTCACGCACATACTCATACAAGCGCTCTAAGTGCTTTCTATCCAATACTCACACTCCAATGAACGCGTCAGAGAGCAACTTGGGGCTCAGTATCTTGCCCAACGATACTTTGGCATGCAGACTGGAGCAGCCAGGTATCAAACCACCAACCTTCCAATCAATGTGTGACTCGCTCTACCTCCTGAGCCACAGCCACCCCAAATCTCTATAAATAAGCTGTATCCAAAAAAAAAGGTAACTGGAAGGGAAAAGTGTGGTGGGAAAAGGTGCACAAGCAGCAGGGTGACCATGACCTTGAGAGGATTGTCAAGAAAAGTCACTTCAAGAACTTCACAAAGAGTGGACTCAGGCTGATGTCAGCACATCAACAGCCACCATGCACAGAGGTCTTCTGGAAACAGTCATATTTCAAAAACCAATCCACTCCTGAACCACAGACAACATCAGAAGTGTTTTGCCTGGGCTACAGAGAAAAAGAACTGGACTGGAGCTCAGTGGTCCAAAGTCTTCTTTTCAGATGGAAGTAAATTTTACATTTCACTTGGAAATCAAAGTTCTGGAGGAACAGTGGGGAGACACAGACTCCAAAGTGTCTGCTGTGTGAAGCTTCTGCAGGCCGTGATGATTTCAGGTACCATGTCATCTACTGGTTTTGGTCCACTGTGTTTTATCAAGTCCAAAGTCAACACAGCCATCTACCACTAGATTTTAGAGCACTTTACACTTCCATCATGACAAACTTTATGGAGATGTTGATTTCCTTCTCCAGTAGGACTTAGCCCCTGTACAGTTCCAAAACTACTACCAAATGGTTTGCTGATCACGTTATTACTGCACCACACTGACCAGCCAATTCACCCAACCTGAACTCAGAGAAACAGTTTGTCAAAACAACTTGGACTTAAATTACACCTCAGCAGTGCCACAAGCTGTTCGCCTCCATTCCTGATGACACTGATGCAATAATTTGTGGTCATTTCTGTCATAAAGTTGGTTTCTATTTAGCATTTTTCCCTTTGCAAACCGTTTGTGCCTACATTCCCATCCTGGTGGATGGCATCATGAATGTAAGAAGCACACTGCCATCTGCTGGTGTGATTCCAAACATCTATTTCAACTATCACCTCAAGATCTGTGACAAACATCCTCTGATCATGCAGTTTCACAGCCTGACAGAATAAATGGACATGCTGTCTGTGGTAATGGAGTTTGCATAAACAGAAGGAGTAATTCATTCAACAAGCTTAAAGTAATTAATGTAGGCAGAATTGTTTCAATTTGTGTCTATCTAACAACCAGTCTCTAAAACAAGCATTCATTCAGCGCCTGGTTTGATGCTGTTGTGTTGTTACAGCTTCAGTGTTTGCATGAGCCATTTATGGTCCTGGGTCTGTGACCCAGCATTTTGCATTTGGACCGTGATTCTCTTTAATATCTTTCTGTGATTCTTAGTTGATGTGGGGTTTTGCAGTCTTGTGTTTTGTACCGTTTTATTGTTCCTGCCTTCCTTGCCTCATCCTTGTAATTTAGTTCAGCTGTGTGTTTCTCCCATGTGTCTCTACTCCCCTAATTAGCAACTGAAGTCCATCATACAAGCAAGACGTAATCCCAATCAACTCAATGCCTTCATGGGTAACATAATTTAAAAACAATGTACCTACCAATTGCTATCAAAATGTATAAGTTATTGTTAAAAACTGATGATTTAATCTCCCTCTAAACTGCAAAATGGAAGTGAGATCTTTCCATCAAACATCTGGACACAGATATTTTTAAACACCTTCCAAATGACTAAAAGTCCCCACTTACAATCACACATAGTTCTTACTGCCTTATCTATCGCTAAGAAAACTATCCTCATGAATTGGAAATCAAAAAATGATCTGTGTTGCTCAATATAGGAATTTACTTCTAGATTACTTAAGTCTGGTGAGAATGTCTGCCTCTTCTAAAAAACAATTTGATTCTATCTGGTTCTCACTGATCAATTCCCTCACTCAGTGGAGGTGATCAGCCTTAGTCTTGTCTCATATGTGCCTAGCAGATGGCTGGGGGTGGACCCAGAGATCCAGATGTCTGAAGGCTTCTTGGGGCTGGAGGGCTATGGCTGCCATTTTGTGGTGTCTGTATGTTTGCCCTGGTTGCAGGTGGTGGGAGCTTTGGTAGATGCTGCTTTGTGGTCATGGGGTGTGGGGGCATGGGTGCTTGTGGGTGCTGGCCCTGGGCTGTTTGGCCGGCCTCCTCTGCGGGGGTCCGGGGACCTGGCGTCTGGGGCTGTCTGTCTCCTGGTTGGGTCCCTCTCTGCCCTGGGGGTGGTCCATGCTCCCTGGGTGCACCAGTGTGTGGGGTGGGACTCATGTCGGGATGTCCAGTCTCTGCAGCTGCTCCCTCACTGAATGGTGGTGGGGAGTTCAGTGAGGGACCAGCTGTCTCTCAGTTGTGGGGGTAGTTTGCGCGGGTTGGGGGCAGTTTGTCTCAAACTCAGGTCAGTCTGTCTTGTCGAGGCCATTGGTGGGTTCGGGGGGTGTCACAAGTGTCACATAGGCTATGGTGGGTTGGGCCATTCATGTGGCTTTGCTTGCCATGACATATGGCCTCCCACCCTTCCTTTTTAATTACATTGTAGTCATTACAGTTGACACATCATCACCACACACATAGGACCTTTGGGAGTAGGTGGGCTACCCAGACGTGGGTGGGTGGGACTACTAAGATGTGGGGCAATTCTTGAGCACTTGGGGCACCGTTCTCGGCTTGCGCTGGGGTGGCTGGCCTCTGGTGGGGTCGGATGACCACTGCCTCTAGTTCTCTGGGGCTCCTGCCTTTTGACCTTGGGGGCCATGGAGGCTCTGGATGAGCACCTCTCATCCTCCTGCTGGGGTGTGCACGTGGATGCCATTGGAATGTGCCTCATTGGCAGATGGCAAATGGCAAATGGCAATTTTGAAATAGGCTGAAAATTACCAACTGAACTGGTATCAAGATTAAGTTCGTTAGTAAAAGACTTTCCTGTTTAAAATACACTGCCAAAGTATTACCTTGGAAGGTACACACAGGTGTATTTGTATTAGATATTTGTGTGTGAGTGTGTGTTTGTGTAGACATAAAGGTATGGATACATGTATATGCGTATATTTTCTTTATATTATTGTTACTTATATTTATATTTATTCTTCTTTAAATCACTGAAACTGTCATAACTATTACATGGGCAACACTGGGACCCAAGGACAGAATTTTGTTCCACTGCATGTAAATGTGATGCGAATGACAATAAAGAATCCTTGAATCTTTGAATTTGTGAGGTCAGACACTGATGTTGGAGAGAAGGCCTGGCTCACAGTCTCTGCTCTAATCCATCCCAAAGGTGTTCCATCAGGCTGAGGTCAGGACTCTGTGCAGGCCAGTCAAGTTCTTCCACACCAAACTGGCTCATCCATGTCTTTATGGAGCTGCTTTGTGCACTGGTGTGCAGTCATGTTGGAACAGGAAGGGGCCATCCCCAAACTGTTCCCACAAAGTTGGGAACATCAAATTGTCCCAAATGTCTTGGTCTGCTGAAGCATTAAGAGTTCCTTTCACTGGAACTAAGGGGCCGAGCCCAACTCCTGAAAAACACCCCCACACCATAACCCCCCTCCACCAAAATTTACACAATGCAGTCAGACAGGTACCGTTCCCCTGGCAACCACCAAACCCAGACTCCTCCCTCAGATTGGCAGATGGAGAAGTGTGATTCATCCCTCCAGAGAACACGTCTCCACTGCTCTAGAGTCCAGTGGCGGCGTGCTTTACACCACTGCATCAACACTTTACACCACTGCATCAACACTTTACATTGAGCTTGGTGATGGAAGGCTTGGATGCAGCTGCAAGGTCACATGCTTGACTCTGCAGAAAGTTGGTGTGGTCCATCTAAATGATGTAACCACATTGGTGTTGGTTTAAAAGTTACAATTTTAATGTCACTTAATAAGTGCTCCTTTATGACCTACATGAATATCGGGTTTACGATTGTTTACTTTGCATAAGTAGACCTGTTTAAATAATATTGTGGAGGAGCGAAACCTTTGTGCACCCTCAGTCCCGGCTGCATAAGCCGGTATACGGTAAATATACTGGAGGTCTTTTCCTCATAAACCTTCAGATCTGGGGTATCTGTGGCTAAGGAAACATAATCCTCTTATTGAATGGTCTGATGGAAAAATAAGTTGGAATTCATTCTGCCACTCTGCTTTTCCACCAGCATAAGGCATCTCAATTCTTCCTGCTCCCAACACTCCTCATCTCTGGAGTTCCCACAGTTTATCACGACTTGGGAGAGGTGCTCAGCAAAGATGTAGCTCTATCACTGGCTACCTGTTGGCCCTCTGACTGCACTACTTACCTAATACCCAGAGCCTTTCTGTCCACTAGTTATCTGGCCAAGAAGTGTCTTCACCCATATATACAGGCTTTAACAACATAACTATCTAGACACATTATCCCTGCCTTCTGATTAAACTCAGCCTTCGAGCCACTTCAAGGAGCCATAACCTTTCAGGTCAGAATACAGGAGGAAGATGAGTAGAAGACTGCACTTAAGACACTATCAGGACACTTCAAGTATCTTTTAATGCCTTTTCCCCTGACCAATGCCCTGCAGTCTTCTAGGCAAAGGACATATTACAGGACTTCCTCGGTTGCTTTGTGTCCATTTGCCTGGATGACACTCATCTTCTCCTGCTCAACAGAAGAACATAGCATTCACGTCTGTTAAGCCCTTCAGAGATTCCTTGAGAATAAATTGTTTGGCAAGGCCAAGAAATTTGAATTTCATTTGAAACTGGTCAGATTTCTAGGTTCATTGAGAGCAGAGAGCAGGTGAGGGCAGGTCCAGCAAAGATTAAGGCAGTGCCTGAATGACCCAGACCAGATGCCTAAATGGTGCCTAATTCTGTCCATTCCAAGGTTATCCAGTGGGGATGTGCCTGCCGATTGGCCTGCCACCCAGGAATGAACTGCACCCTGACCTCCCTGAAGCATCATTTCTTGTAGCCTACATGGATGCTGACACCCATGCTCTAATTTCTGTTCGTACTGTTTGGGGCCAGCAAAAATCCATTCTGGCCATTCAACTTCACAGAGTAACTCAGTGATACTCACCATTGTGGACTGCTTCTAGAAAGCTATATTTATATCACTCCCTAAACTGCTTAAAGCTCATGACACCATATCATCCATGTTTTCCATCTTCAAGGTACACCTTCCAACATAGTCTCTTTTTGAGGTCCCCAATTCACCTCACAGATCTGGAAATACAGCTGCTAAGCCCTCAGTGAGTCTTTTATCTCACAAACAAATGCTCTGACAGTGAGAGGATCTAGAGGCTGATCTCCACTTTGTTTGCACCAAGAATCCATGAGCTACTGGACTGTTTCTCATTGAAGTGGGCTTTGTTTCCCACTCAAGAAGATGGTATTTCTGTACCTTTAGTCCAAACAGAGGTATCACAAAATCTGGACAAAATCTAGAGAGATACTGCCAACCCCACTGCAGCAGCAGCATTTTTAAGTGTAAGTAAATGAAGGGCATTTTCCATCCATCTTTTCCAATGAGCTATTGTCACTGATGACACACTTCCTAATTTGAAGTGTGAATATACTGAAAGAAGCTACCAGCAGCAACACCATTATAGTGCACTAGTAGTGACACAGTGGCCTATCCAGTCCCACCTAGACTATTTTTGTAAGCACAAAAATAGTCTAAGTGGGACTGGATATCTAGGTCTGGATATCTAGTCTAGGTGTTATCCTTGGAAATTTGAAATCAAAGTATAAAACTAGAAAGACACTACAATACTAGATCACAAAGACTATAAATTTATTTTATTGGCTTTTAAAAACTGTAAAATATGATTTTATATTTTTATTTAAAAAATGAGATCCACATGAACAGACAAAGGGATATATCCATCCATTTTCTACCGCTTATCTCAGCTGTCGCAGGGCGAGAGGCAGGGTACACCTGGACAGGTACCCAGCCTGTTGCGGGGCTAACACAGAGAGACAGACAACCATACGACACTCACATTCACACCTATGGGAAATTTTGTATCTCCAATTAACCCATTGTTTCTCAAACTGTGGGGCATGCATAGCATATGTTAGCAGGTGGTGACTAGTGAAATCTTTTGTGTACACAGAGCCGTCATGTTGCTTCATGATTTCCACAAAGTTTCATCAAATTTGGTTCCAAACTTTTTGAGTTATATTGTTAACACACAGACAGACGAACAAACAAACTAGAAGGGTGCTCAGTAGAGCGCATACCTCACCTGGTAAAGAATCCTTTTACAAAATCCTGGATCCAGATCATGATTTGGATCACCATCAAAATGTAATCAACTGTTCCTTTTACCACCCCCAACAACTCCAGAAATTTGCATCAAAATCTGTTCATAATTTTCCGAGTTATCAGACAGACAGACGGACAGAACAAAAACATAACCTCCCTCCACCTACAGTGCCTTGTGAAAGTATTCGGCCCCCTTGAACTTTTCAACCTTTTGCCACATTTCAGGCTTCAAACATAAAGATATAAAATTTTAAATTTTGTGAAGAATCAACAACAAGTGGGACACAATCGTGAAGTGGAATGAAATTTATTGGATGTGTCAAACTTTTTTAACAAATAAAAAACTGAAAAGTGGGGCGTGCAATATTATTCGGCCCCCTTGCGTTAATACTTTGTAGCACCACCTTTTGCTGCAATTACAGCTGCAAGTCTCTTGGGGTATGTCTCTATCAGTTTTGCACATCGAGAGACTGAAATTCTTGCCCATTCTTCCTTACAAAACAGCTCGAGCTCAGTGAGGTTGGATGGAGAGCGTTGTGAACAGCAGTCTTCAGCTCTTTCCACAGATTCTCGATTTAGGTCTGGACTTTGACTTGGCCGTTCCAACACCTGGATACGTTTATTTGTGAACCGTTCCATTGTAGATTTGGCTTTATGTTTTGGATCATTGTCTTGTTGGAAGATAAATCTCCGTCCCAGTCTCAGGTCTCTTGCAGACTCCAACAGGTTTTCTTCCAGAATGGTCCTGTATTTGGCCCCATCCATCTTCCCATCAATTTTGACCATCTTCCCTGTCCCTGCTGACGAAAAGCAGGCCCAAACCATGATGCTGCCACCACCATGTTTGACAGTGGGGACGGTGTGTTCAGGGTGATGAGCTGTGTTTGCTTTTACGCCAAACATATCGTTTTGCATTGTGGCCAAACAGTTGGATTTTGGTTTCATCTGACCAGAGCACCTTCTTCCACATGTTTGGTGTGTCTCCCAGGTGGCTTGTGGCAAACTTTAAATGAGACTTTTTATGGATATCTTTGAGAAATGGCTTTCTTCTTGCCACTCTTCCATAAAGGCCAGATTTGTGCAGTGCACGACTGATTGTTGTCCTATGGACAGACTCTCCCACCTCAGCTGTAGATCTCTGCAGTTCATCCAGAGTGATCATGGGCCTCTTGGCTGCATCTCTGATCAGTCTTCTCCTTGTTTGAGATGAAAGTTTAGAGGGATGGCCGGGTCTTGGTAGATTTGCAGTGGTCTGATACTCCTTCCATTTCAATATGATTGCTTGCACAGTGCTCCTTGAGATGTTTAAAGCTTGGGAAATCTTTTTGTATCCAAATCCGGCTTTGAACTTCTCCACAACAGTATCTCGGACCTGCCTGGTGTGTTCGTTGGTCTTCATGATGCTCTCTGCGCTTTGAACAGAACCCTGAGACTCTCACAGAGCAGGTGCATTTATACGGAGACTTGATTACACACAGGTGGATTCTATTTATCATCATCAGTCATTTGGGACAACATTGGATCATTCAGAGATCTTCACTGAACTTCTGGAGTGAGTTTGCTGCACTGAAAGTAAGGGGGCCGAATAATATTGCACGCCCCACGTTTCAGTTTTTTATTTGTTAAAAAAGTTTGACACATCCAATAAATTTCATTCCACTTCACGATTGTGTCCCACTTGTTGTTGATTCTTCACAAAAAATTAAAATTTTATATCTTTATGTTTGAAGCCGTAAATGTGGCAAAAGGTTGAAAAGTTCAAGGGGGCCGAATACTTTCGCAAGGCACTGCACCTGTGGGTGAGGTAAGAACCACTTAAAACTTTGGTTTAACAATAACTGGAGTAACTTAACCTTATAACTTGAGAAAAACAACATCAAGACGAGGTTCCCAGAGGAGTAAAGAAGTGAATGCATTACAACAAATAAGGTAATTATATAATAACATGGCATGCCATTCATATGGTTAGATGGAATACTGTGGTGGAGTGGAGAGAGGTTGTGAGGACGGTGGTGGAAAGTACCTGGTGATATCCAAGTTGGGAAACAGGCTTAAGTGATAGTTAGGGAGGGGGGCAGAGTGGAGGACGCTTTTGTCACACTCCACTGGGGAATAGTGTCGGGGAGAGGGCGCTTTGTCACATAGTTTGTTCACAGTGCTGTAAACTGGCTCAGGAGGCCTATAGTAAAGTGAGAGACAAGAGCAGAGAGGTTAGTGTACAAAGGTAGATGTGGGGTAGAATGGACTGGCACAACAACAGTCAATATGAGTGACAGACACGATAGATGGGAAGAAAAAATAAAGCACCTTGAGATGTGGCTAAAGGACGAAGAAAGCATACTATATACAGTACATGGCCTTGCTGGTCAAAGCACGAAACTTAGGGCTGGCATGAGCTGCCAATGAGGCGCTTTTACTGATTTCTTGTCAAAATAATTTTTGTGCAATTTACCAAAGTACCAGTAATACTTAAATTAATTATATATCTGAATGTTTAACTATTCAGTTTATAATATATTAGAATTGCTTAAAAATAATATTAAAAATTTGTTTGTAATCATTTGATTACAAATTTGTAAGTACATAAGTCAGCAGAAAACCTTTAGTAACCCCAGCAGCAAAGTTCCTGTGCATTTTCTTCACATAGCACTCTAACAGCCAAATATCATACTGTCAAGTTTTGTATTTAAAAATGCGTGAAGTTTTCCACCGCTGAAAATAGAAGTTGCTACATGATGTCATCACCTAATTTGCATAATTGCTAGAAACACAAATGAACTTTAGGAAATAACTTAATAACTTTAATGCTTTGCCTAGACCCACATTACATAGATCAATTTTGTCCTGTATTGTTTAATATTAGAATATCAAATTTAATGAAAACACTTATGTGGGGTGAGACTGCTAGGTAAGTTCAACCCTCCTTCTTTATCTTGGCCACTGTTGCCAACTTGTGTACGAAAACTGGCTGTCGCCTGTCTCAAAGGTTGATAAAGGCCGAAGCGAGGACCGGGGAGCGGGTGGGCAGGCTCAGTGTTTAGGTGAGGTCTGGGGGTTGGAGGGTGGAGACAAAGTGAGGTCTGGGCGATGCCAAAGTGTACGAAAGGAGGCAGTAAGAAGGCTTTATGTACACAGAACACGGCGACAGCAGAGGATTTCAATGTCGCTAGTCACTTTTTGGAAAAAAAAAAATGTCACTACAGGGTCTGAAAAGATGCTACGTTGGCAACACTGAGCCCAGCTGAGGTCCAGTTGTTTTTCTGGGTTTGTTCCGGCTGTCGGCACTAACCTAGTGAGAGAATTCAGTTTGGAGCGGCACAAGAATGGTTTTTAAAAATCATTATATTAAAATACAGGAAGTTTATGGGAAAGTAATAATATGGGAGGACGGCGGGACAGAGGGCTAAAATACTTGACAGGTATGAAATATATTCCGATCAAAATGACAGAAAGAGAAAAACAGAACAAAATAATTTAGTAAGATTACAGTCACGTTACCCCTTTTGTTTTTCCTTTAGCATCTCCAAGTTTGTTAAATATGTATTATTACCCACTTTTTTCCACATCTGCATTAGATTTATACATTTAGACTAAATGTATACATTTGTACTGTACTTTGTTACATGTACATGTGTTCAGTTACTCAGTGTATTGAGGCATGTAGGCATGGACACGATGACCTGCTGAAGTTCACAGAGAGCATCAGAATGGGGAAAACATTTGCCTCCTTCATGATTTCTTAGCTTTTTGCATATTTGTCACACTTAAATGTTTCAGATCATCAAACAAATTTTGATATTAGACCAAGACGACCTGAGCAAAAACAAATTGATGATGAACAAATAAATGATGATTTCATTTATTAATAGGAAAAAGCTATCTGAATCTACGTGGCCCCGTGTGGAAAAAGTAATTATACCCCTTGTTAAATTATGAATTAACTGTGATTAATCACATGTTTTGGATCAATTTCACTATCCACACCCGGGCCTGATTACAGCCAGACCTGTTGAATCAAGAAATCACTTAAATAGAATCTGTCTGACAAGCAAAGTATGCTAAATAATCTCAAACAGCAAGCATGCCACAATTCAGAGAAACCGCTGAGAAATAAAGTCACTGACATCTATTTGCAAAGGGTCACAAAGTCATTTCTGAAGTTTTGTAAAAACATGGTGAGAGTCATTATCCACAAATGGAGAAAACTTGGAATAGTTGTGAACCTGTCCAGGAGTGGCCAACCTACCAAAATTAATTCAAGAATGCATAAACGAGGTCACCAAAGAACCCACAACAATATCTAATTGCAGGCCTCATTTGTGTCAGTTAAGGTCAGGGCCAAAGATACACAAAGTTAAAGATGGCAGCGCACAGTGGCTGAGAGCTCTCGTGGATGAATCTGTATTTAGTTTGGGTTTTTGGCTGTACTGACCTGGGCACATCGCTGATTCAGTACTCCCTACAGACTCTCATTTAATTGGAACAACTCAGTGGCTGGATGGGGTGCTTTTCAGCTAACTCATCGGATTCCAGCCGAGATTGCCCGAGCTCTGGAGTCCCCATGGATTACCATTCCAGCATACAGGTGGAGGAAGCGCTGCAGTGAGCGCAAGCAGAAGTGCGGCTGTTTTGCCGGTGCCCCCACAGTCCACCGCTCCCAGCCTCTTCATCACCAACGTAAGGTCTCTCAACAACAAGATGGATGAGCTGAGACTTGTTTTATCATCACGGATGTTTGCACAAGATAGTTGTGTGATAATACTTACGAACTGAGACCTGGCTCCATTCAGGAGTGCCACCAATAACAGCTGGTGCACAAACACTGCTTTTATTGAGAGACACTGCTCTCCTGACCTGGAGTTTGTGGTTGTGAAATGCAGACCTCACTACATGGCCCAGGAGTTTTCTGCTGTTGTTGTGACGGCCATATATATTCCACCAGATAACAACAATACACAAACAACAGAACATGTATCCTGATGGAGTTTTTATTGTGGCTGGTGACATCAATCATGCAGATCTGAAAACTGCACTCCCAAAGTTTGAACATGTTAAATGTTCAGCCAGAGGGAAGAACCCCCTGGACTGTGTTTATTCTAACATCTCCAAAGCCTACAGAGCCCTCCCCCTGCCACACCTCGGACAGTCAGACCACTCATCACTGTTCTTAACTCCTGCTTACTTAGAGCATCTGTTTACAAAACATCCAGAAGAAAAATGAGATAAAGGCAATCAAAGGCCGCCAGGGAGCCAAATTTCTGATTCTACAAATTGTTTTGGTACAGGCTGTACTGATTAATTTGTTGACAGCCTGTAGTCTTTCCGGCACCTCTCAGTGGCGAAAAATCCAATCCTCCGAATCTTTTTGGTTAGTTCCTTCACCGTGGAGAACAGATACGTCTCCAAGATCTAATCCCTCCGAGTTTGAGTCTTTAACTTTCCGCATTCCCGTCATAAGCAGCCTTACCATGGCCTAGACAGCTGCCCAGACTTTCCGAATTTTAACGACAAGCCAGGTATCCCCAGGTCCAATTCGGAGAAATCCTAGTGTCAATAAGCCAGATGTGTGTGTCCTCCATCGACATTTCAGCCAGGCACGTCATCTTCCACCGCCACAGGAATCCATAACGTAGCCAGCCGGGAATGTTGATTGGATAGGGAAGAAGGTTCTCCTTTCCCCAATCTCCTCATGGTGAAGATTGGATCAAATAATGGGGTTGAGAGACCAGCTGACCAGATCCATAATTATAAATTCCAGTTCAGAAGCTGTGTGAAGAGAGGCTGTAAAAGCAGCAAAGCAGGGTAAAAAGGAAGGTTTGGGGAGAGAAGAAAAAGTCTGAGGGGGGGCTGCAGCAGTGTGTGTGTGTATGTGGGTGGGTGCAGCAGGGGGGGGGGGCTCTGTGGGGTGCCGGGCGGTTCTCGGGCGCTTGGGTCCCTGCCGCTGGCCTACACAAGGGCTGGCCTTTGGGAAGGGCTGGCTTCCCATTACCTCAGGTTCTTTGGGGCCCTTGCTCCTTGGCTGGGGGGGTTCTGTCTGGGACCTCCCTCTGCCTTCTGCTGGGGTGGGCATGCAGTTGTCGTTGGAATGTGTGGCCGAGGGTCTTCATTGCTCTTGATGGGCTGCGGGCGGCCCAGGTTTCCTGGGTCTTTCTCTGCCTGCCTCTGGCCTCTGGTGGGTGGAGCTGCGGCTTTCCGCCCTCATTAGTAAGTACATTTCATGACAGACAGACATTCACGCAATCACAACACAACAAAATTGTTGTTTCTTTTTGTTTTTCCCACATAAATCTATTTTTCCAAGTAGTGTTTGTTTGTTTTTGTATGATTTTTCTTCTTCTTTTACAGGTGCAGCAGTTGATGACCCATTATGGTTTATTTAATTGTGCTCTATCCTTTCTATCCCCTTTTTCTATTTTCTCCCCTTTCTCTCTTTTTTTCCCTTGCTTTTTTTCTCAGCCTGTCAACTCTGGTATTACTATAACACATGTATATATGAACAATAACACAAATAAATAAAAAGATAAAAGCACAATCCATATATGGAGCTGCCTTCCCATCACTACAGGACACTTATAATACGCAGGTAATAAATAGAGCATGCAACATCATCAAGGCCCACACCCACCCACAGCACACACTGTTCACACTCCTGCAGACATTACAGGAGTGTAAAAGCAAGAACTATCAGACTAAAAAACAGTTTCAGGCCATGCTGAACCACTGAATGATTAGCAAACAGTGATTGCCCTTTTTCCTCTATATATATATACTGCACTTGCTTTATTATTTATATTTTTATTTTTCTACATACTTATTCTTTCATTTTATTTTGACTTATTTATTTAAATTGTGTGTAGGGTACTCGCAAAGTAAGAATTTCTTTGCTCAGCATAACCACTGTGTTTTGCGGTGTATATGACAATAAACGTCTTGATCTTGAGCTTTTACTTGTGCTCTGTCCTCTCTGTACCCTTTTTCTATTTTCTCTCCTTCCTCTTTTTTTTTTTTCTCAGCCTGTCAACTTATTATTTGAGAGGTGAAAATATTATAAGGACTGTTTTGTTATTTGTTTTATTGTATGCTCATTACAGAAAATGTATGTTGTCCTGTGAACAGAAGGAATTGCTTAAGAATTATATAATCATATTATGAAGTATAAGGTAGGATCAGAGCTGCATAGGTTAGTCACAGTGAGGGTGCGGCTTGATGGAAAGCAGGGACAGATAGAAAAGAAGGCCTTGGAGGGAAAAGAACTCCTTATATTGTAAGGCAACTTAGGGGTACAAGAGCAGAGGGGCAGGTTGAGAGAGAGAGAGACGCTTAGAGAGCGGTAAGGAAAGCTTAATGTGGTCTCCAAGCATGCTTGTAAAATCATTATGAATCTGCATTATTATTACTATTTTTGTATTCTGAGTGTGTTTTAATAAATTTAATAATGAAACTGAAAGTCTGATCCTTACCCTCTTTTATCAACGAACCTGGGGGGAGCGGGACGAAGGACTCGTGCCATCCAACACATTACAACACATATATGTGAAAAATAACACAAATAAATAAAAAAATAAAAGGACAAACACTAACAAGAGTGTTTGGCACAACAGTGCATTCAGATCATAATTCTGCCTGCAAAATCTGCCAGGCAATACAGGCTAACAAAAAAAAAACAAAAAACAATTCCACAGCAACTGGTGGAGAAGCTGAGGTTGCTGGACATGGCCATTGGCATGTGCAACTAGGTCCTCAGGTCCCTGAAATAGCGTCTGCAGAGAGTCAGGGTGACATCCAGCTCCATCACAGTGAACACAGGGACCCCTCAGGGCTGCCTCCTGAGTCCCCTCCTGTTCAGCCTGCTTACCCATGACTACACTGCCGCCCACGTCACCAATCATATCATTAAATATGCAGATGACACGACTGTGGCGGGCCTCATTAAGAACAACGATGAAGCTGCATACAGAATGGAGGAGGAGCAATCGATGTTGTCTCTGGAGCTTGAAAAAGGCGACTGGACTTCTTTTTGTTTCTTGAAGAGAATAGGAAGGACAAGAGGAACGACATTGTCATCCCATATGTGTCAGGCTTGTCAGAGAAACTCAGAAGAATTTTCTCCAAGCATGACATCTCAGTATACTTCAAACCAAGTCACACCCTAAGACAAAAACTGGTTCATCCCAAGGACAAACCCGCCAAACACAAGATCAGCGATGTAGTGTATGCTGTTCAGTGCAGTGAAGAGTGCTCGGACCTCTACATTGGTGAAACCAAACAGCCTCTTCACAAACGAATGGCACAACATAGAAGAGCCACCTCGACAGGACAAGATTCAGCAGTACATCTGCATCTGAAGGTCAAAGGTCACTCTTTTGAGGATGCCAATGTTCACATTTTGGACAGGGAAAACAGATGGTTTGAAAGAGGAGTGAAAGAAGCCATCTATGTCCACTGTGAACAACCATCATTGAACAGAGGAGGTGGATTACGTCACCAACTTTCCCCCGCTTACAGTGCTGTCCTGAGCTCCCTTCCCAGACGTCTCAACCCCCATTCACACCTTTGTTCCAGTGACCTCAATAGGCCACAGGAAACAATGGAGCGGAGTCCTAAGTTGGTTTCAACTGAAACCACTGATTAAATATGACCCACGCCCCCTTCACACCTGGGCACATGTGTTCAAGCACATGATCAATAGAGGGTCATAACCACCTCCAGGGGACTACGCCCACAGGGGTTTAAATACCTGGGTCTCTCCACCATTTGGTTGAGAACTGAAGAAGCCTTTCGGATGAGAGGTGAAACGTCTTCAAGAAACAAAAAGAAGTCCAGTCGCCTTTTTCAAGCTCCAGAGACTACTATGACCTGGATGACTGAGAATCTACACAGACATACAGCAATCAATGTTGTGGTGCAGGTCCCACAACATATTCCTTAACATAGAGAAAACAAAGGACATGGTCTAATCCACTGCCAGGTGGATTCCAAGGAACCCTCTCCACAGAGTCAGAGGACTGTAGGCCTGTCTGCTGGGTTTTCTGAAATCCATGACCTTCACCACCAATAATGCAGGTCCAACAGCAGCTCCACCTACTTAGGACACTCAGGAAGGCAGGTCTTGCCACCACTTCTTGACCACCTTCTATAGGAGCACCACTGAGAGTATTCTGACTTACAGCCTCACCTCCTGGTTTGGCAGCTGTAAGAACTATGAGAAACATCAGCTGAATGGATTGGTGAAGACCACTGTTCTCATATATTAGTATATTTATAATTCAGTTTGAATGTTTTTAACTTTATTTGCACTGCTTCATTCCAGGTGAAAAACCATATAGTTTCTGTACCTTGCAACTGCAGAAATGACAAAGAATCTTGAATCCTGATTTTTAAGTGTGACAAATATGCAACAAATATGCAAAAAACTAAGAAATCAGGAAGGGGCAAATATTTTTTAAAATGCTGTAAATGACTTTGAACACAGTACAGCTGAACATAGTATAGAGTCTTTGAGAAACTACTGCTCTACTGGGGTCTTCCTGCAAAACCTAGGGTCAAACTAGGGCTTGTAAACTAGGGTTTCCAGAGCATGGTCCAAAAAAGGGAAAATATCTAGTGAGTGGCATCTGTCTGTGTGAAAATGCCTTGTTGATGCCAGAAGAATGGCCAGACTGCTTCAAGCTGATAGGAAGGCAACAGTGACCACTCATTAGTACCAAAGTAAGTAGGAGAGAATACCATGAACTCTGAATGCACAGCACTTCTAAATTTGAAGCAGATGGGCTACAGCAGCAGAAGACCTCACGGGATGCCACTCCAGTGAACAAACAACTGAGGCTACAATTCACATGGGCTCACCAAAACTGGACTACAGGGGAGTGGAAACACGTTGTCTGATTGATGAGTCTTGATTTCTGCTTTGACATTCTTCTGATAAAGTCAGAAAGTATGGATCAGTCCTGCCATGTATCAATGGTTCAGGCAGCTGAAAGTGGTGTAAAGGTGTGGGGGATATTTTGGTAACACAGCAGAATAGTGTGTCCCAAAGCTCAGATAGTCTCAAACTGATTTCATGAACAGGACAATGAGTAGTATTAACAAGGTGTGCCTAACAATGTGGCTGGTAGGTTTATAATGAATTATATATTTTTTTAAAGATTTATGTGGTGACATTTTCTAAATATGGGATTAATTAATGCTGTGCCTGACACAATTATAACTACTATTAGAAAAAAAAAGTATACTGAAGATACACTTGAAGAGATCTTAATATCATGTTTTTTATAGTGTAAATAATGTTTTAATGTCAGTTAAGCAGTTATGACTAATAAAGTACACAGTACACATATTAGATCAACAATTGCATAATAACATTATTTTTTCTTCAATCCAAAAGCTTAAATCTCTGTTAGAAAACCATTCAGCTATGATATAGCTCCAAAATGTTTTTAACTTCATCAATAACTTGATAGGAGCGGCCCTCTATAGAGCAAAGGCAAAGTGATTTTAAAAATGTGTATACAACCTTCTAAAACAAATCTTGGACCCTTTACAATAAAAATGCAATAAATAAATTGTATTTTAAATAAATATACAATAAAAATGTGATGAGACATCAATTAATTTAATTCAGCTTTATTTATATAGCGCCAAGCAGTCGCCTCAAGGCGCTTTGTATTGTGGGTAAAGACCCTAAAATAAATACAGAGAAAACCCAACAGTCAGAACGACCCCCTATGAGCAGCACTTGGTGACAGTGGGAAGGAAAAACTCCCTTTTAACAGGAAGAAACCTCCATCAGAACCAGGCTCAGGGAGGGGGGGTCATCTGCTGAGGGGGGAGAGACAGAGATTAATATTGACAATTTTTAAACCATTCCCAGACCTTTTGACCTTTATTATGACTCCTGAGCAGGAGACACTTAGCAAAGTTTGAAGCACAATTACTGGAGAACAGCAGTCACTGCTCATAAATTGCTAATATCATGGTGGTGGTAATATTGTGTTATATAGGGGTGCAACAAATCTGGATAGAACTGAATAAATAATGAATTCAGAAAGTACAGAAGGTCCTGTAGTGTACCTGACCTTCACTTTTCACACAGGTGTGAACCAAAAGGATACAAGACAATGTTGAAATGTGTCCAGCTCACGTGTTTGATTGTCCTTAAATGGCCAAGTTAAAGCCTAGACTTGGATCAGGAGAGGGTGCTGGATGGGTCTTGCATATGTTTTGTGTCTGGTAGACACCCCATTTCAGCTAAGAACATCAAGTCTTGGAGGACCATGTTTTACATCTCTGCTGTTGAGGTGTGTGCACAGAGGTGCTGCTGTCAGTGCCTGTCGTGCCAGAAAAAACCCCAAACCAGAGATTAAGGGAGCAGTCAAGCTGAAGGATTTCTACTGAGACCGTTTAGCTTGTGACACTCTAGAGGCAGCCGGCAGTTACTGACAGGCCTAGTGGAGTGTGGTGCTGGCAGTGGCTAAGGTAAACACTGTGTGAGGAGTTTCATGGGGTCTTTGAGCAAGACTTTTGTTCAGCCTTCTGACAAAAAATTCAATGACTCTGGAGGGGAAAGCAACCATCTACCCATCCTGTATACAATGGGCATGAAGTGCTAGTGAACTTAGTTGGGATTGTAGTCGGTTGGTGAGGGGAATACTTTGCACAGACGTGCCCTCCATGTAGGAAGCAGAGTCCAAGGACAAGGGGGATGAGTTTCTGAGCTGAGCTAAGTGATATAGTTTAAAAAAGCTATCACAAACCAGTGGCCAGACTCTTTACCCTCTCAAGGTGAGTTAAGAGGAATTTGCCCGACAGTCTGCATGTGTTTTGTGGACTTGTTCGCGTCATTCGGGGCAAAGGTAAAGCTGTCAATTTACTGGTCAATCAATGTCCCTACCCCTGCCTATATTCACAAATTTACCAAAAGAACCACAGACCACAGATGCAAGCAGCAGAAATTAGCTTCCTTTGAAGGGTGTCTGGCCTCAGACAGAGATAAGTTAGGGTGCTCAGTCATGCAGGAAAAGGGTTCAGAGCAGAGCAGCTGCTCCTCTGTATCCAAAGAAACCAAGTGCAGGTCTGGCATTGGTCTTGGGCTCCTCCAAGGTGAAGTTTTCAAGCACGTCCAAACGGGAGGAGACCCTGTGGAGTATTAGCGTATCTCAGCTGGCTTGGGAGCACCTTGGTAAAGCTGGAGTTGGTGGTTGGGGAGACAGAGGGTCTGTGGGTCTACTGCTTAGACTGCTGCCTCTGCAACATGGATCAAGACATGTAGCAGAAAATGGATGGATGGTAGAATAAGTAAATCAATAGTATTTATCTGTTTGTTCTCTGTAGAATGTGAAGCTTTTCATACAATTTATTTGTCAGAGAAGTAATTTATGCAAATTTTTGAATCAAAATGATATAATTCTGTTTGCCACATATTTTAAAACTCTTCTCTGAGGGCCAAGTTTTTACCACTGAGAATAATGTGCTGCATATATATGTGTGTGCGTGGAGATCTGTTCATCAATTATCTATGTGAAGAAAAGCTTAAGCAGGAACATTCAGCATTACTCCTGACATTACTAATAGTAATAATGTATGAATGCTTGTGCGTGTGAAATATGCATGTGAGTGTGCATGTAAGTGTGTGAGACAGTGCATGTGCATATATCTCATTCATGCATGTCTCTATGTCACATCCAAGACCCTATGTCTACATCTGCCCTACATCACTAGATCAGCCACTATTTTTTTATGTAATGGTTTCATTGTGGGGCATATCACTTATTTATTTTAATTCTGGGGCTTTTGTCATTATAATGTGATGAGAATTAGTTAATCTGTAAGTACAGAGTGATACTGAGAAGATGGAGCATTGTTCCTGAATTTGTTTTAATTTGTATTAAATCGAATTGTTTAATCCCTAGTGTATTATTAAATTCATTTACTTTAATTCTGTGATGTCTCTATGAGAAAAGCAAAAGCAATTAGGCGATGAGGTCTGAACCTGGAAAACATTTTGTTAACGATTACTGCCACAGACTAAGAGCCCAGCCCTGGCCAGTGGATCAGTACGAGGCTGTGTGACAGCCGGTCGGTGGAGAGACCCAAAATGTCCCCCTGCGTGTTTGAAGGAGAAGACACAAGTGTCACACTGGTCCTTTGAAACTATGTGGACAAACTTCACATGTTCTATTAATGGCTACTGATTATGAAGCCAAGCAGTCCTTCGTAGGTGTATGACTGGCTGTGCTCTTGTTGTGGACACAGACACTGATAACTGGAGGTAAGTAGTCATTCCTGTTATATTTCTTTGGAGGTCTGCTGCCTGGATATATGCATAGTTGATGAAATGTAATGTAAAATTTTCTGTACACCTTTGGACTGAATTAGAGCAGAGACTATGAGCCAGGCTTTCTCATCCAACATCAGTCAAAAATGGTCAAATGGGCAAAAGATGGTCAAAAAATTCCCATAAACACTCCTAAACCTGTGGAAAGACTTCCCAGAGGAGTTAAAGCTGTTATAGCTGTGAAGGGTGGGCCCACATCATATTACAAACTATAGATTTGAAATGGGATGTTGTTCATGTGTGTGTGTGAAAGCAGACAAGCAAAGACTTTTGGCAATAAAGTATATATTAGCATCCAGATCAATAGTGATATGCTTCTTTCTGCAACACATGAGTATGATGTGTCTTTTTTCAGCTGAGATATGGCCAAAAAATCTATTAAAGGGAGTTTCCATGTTTCAAAGTCAAGTAGCCTGCAAATACAGAATCTGATCTTCAACCTCAAATGTGTGACTGTACAGTTATTTTTTCCAGTTTGACATACTGTATTAACACAATGGACCTAAAAACACACAAAAAAACATAACATTTGAGTACAAAAAAGTTAGATTTTTTTACTATTTTTATAATTTAAAATACAAATGTAAGTTGTAATTTTCAAAAACTTAAGTACAAATTTTGCAACAACAAAGTTTTATACTGCATGGGAGCATAAACCAGACCGTGTGAAGGGGAAGGACCCAAACGCAGGACTCAGAGACAGGCAGACGGCATGTAACGAAAAGCGAGCCTTTACTATGACTGATAATTTAAAAGAATCAAAGAAGGAGAATAACAAAACTCAGAAACCTAAACTGGGGAAGAAGGCAAGAGAACACGAGGAGCAGAAAACACAGGAACACGATACAGCCACAATGATAACAAGCATCTGACAAGAGACAAGGGGACGACCGAGACAATAAATACACAGGAGGGAAGTGGCAACAGGTGAGGAGCACAGCTGAATGTAATCACAGAAGGAAGTAAAATACACACAAAGCACAAGAGACAAAGACCGACAAAGTAAAACAGGAAACAACTGAACACGGAGACAACAACGCAGACTTGACAACACTGACACAAGAATGTAAACACGAAGAGGGAGGAACTAACTAAGCAACTTAAAACATGATTACATATTCTTGAATGGGAGAAAGGACAAAACCAAACTTCAAAAAGTCCATAAAACTGAAAAACCCGGGGTCAGAGACCAGGACCATGACACACCCAACTATTTAGATTAAAATGCAGGCAATGCCTCAGGCATTTTCTCATACAACTATTTACAGATCAATCAGGTGTCACAATAAGATGCCACAAAATGTGTTTGTGCCGCTCCAAAAACAGTTCCTGTCCATCAGAAGACAGAGGGGCCCGTCACAGGCCCCACACTTTCAGGTGTGTCACTTCTCCTGTTGTCCACCTGGAGACAGTGTTTCCATTTGAGTCTGACTTTGGTGGCTTTTTGGGCCTTTTGGCAGCATCTGCCTTGTCCATGACCACATGACACAGTAAACACACTAAAAACACTACAAACTTATTGCACACTCCAAACATGCTAAAATCTCTCAAATTTCAAGCCTCACTATCAGGATCTCTGCCTCTCCTTCCCTCCATCACTCTAACAACTTTAACCTGTTCCTCAGCAACCAAATGCCGCGCGCTGCCACATCATGTTTTGATTAGTTGGTGTGGTGCCTTCTTCCACCAATAGGAAGGGGGATGCCGGGATTTTTTTGTTGTTTTTTGCTCACAAACACTTTCTGCTTGAAACTGTTTCTTCCTGCACCAAATGTGTATCACACGTGAGGACAATATACAGAGTTGTGATCAATTTTAAATTATTGATTATAACTCTATTGTTACGTGTTCCATCAACACAATTTTAGCTTTAATTTAGTCTGAAGATTTGAAGGGCACTTTTGACACAAGTTGAAACAGAGACACATCGAGGCTGCATCCTGTTGCTACATCATCTTAAATCGTCATTCGAACCTGTCGGCACACCCCTCAACTCCAACCCAAGATGAGGATTTTTTTTTTCAGTTGTTTTCTTTATTACGTCGACCCAATCAAGGCAAAATGCAATCAGGTGATTTACGAGTCACTGGCCATCTTTCGTGCAAATTTGGTATGAATCGGTATAATTAAATAAACTCATGCACAAATCAATGTGATATTCCAAACTGTGGGAACAATATTAGCAGGCACTAAAAGTAAAAATGTCCTCCAGGTACTGACCTCATCACCTAAGGGGCAAATAAATTAATTAATTCAATAACATGCTAGGGATTAAGCAATTAGAACTAAAGACATCAAATTAGAACAAATTCAGGTACAAAGCTCCATTTTGTTGATGTCAGTCTGTGTTCATTAACAGACAATATTTGTCACATTATAATGACAAAAGCCCCATAATTAAAATAAAGAAATTAAACCCAGTGATGTGGGATGATGTGGATGTGAGGATGTGATGTAGAGACATATATGAACGCCACCTGTTCTTGGGACACATGCACGGGCCCATACACACTTACATGCATTCACATTTCATCTCCACAAGCCTTATTATTGCAAGTATTACTTCATAAAAATTGGTTAGGCATCCAAAGAATCATTCAACAGGCTGATGTTTTAAAAAATGTGAAATCATTTCTAGTTTCACTGAGTCTAAACAAACCAACAAGCATGCAACAATGAATCATATAGTTGTGGTCAGAATTTAAAGACACTCATCATGGATGTAAATGTCACGGTAATTTTGGGCTTTTTGGTGACTTTTTGAAGTGTCCTTTTTCTGGGGTGGAATGACTGTACAGCATATATGTTTCATGACTTTAAAAAACAAGTCTGGGTACATAAGTTTGAATTTATTTAGGATTTTTTTCTAATCCAAACAGGGTCAGAATTATGCATACAGGCTCAAATATATACATACATTTAAATATTTTAATAAGTGGAGATGAAGGTTCTGCTTGACAAGGCCAATGATCTTCTCATTAGTGACTGTGACTGACTGCAGCTGGTAGCATAATTGGCCAAAACAGTCCAAGATCTGAGAAGGAGAATTCTAGATTTATAGTTGTGAAGGTTTATTGGAGCCATTTCTAAACAACTGCCCATTCCAAGATCATCACTTCAAACTGCTGTATAGAAGTACGAGTTATTCAGATGTGTCAACTTTTTGTCAAGGTCAGGAAGAAGACCCGAATTGTCACCCAACAATACAACAATAACTAATTTCCTCTCATGTGAATGAGAGGAAATTAGTTAGAATATTCATGAACAACCCAGGAACCACCAAGGCTAAAGCCTGGCATGAACTGGAAACTGCTGGAACACCAACTTCACCGTCCACAGTGAAGCGAGTTTTACATCGGCACGGACTGAAAGGTGCTGAGAGAGAAAAAATCACCTGCTCCAAAACTAACACCTTCAAGCTCAACTGAAATCTGAAGCTGCCCTTCAAGGATGAGCCAAATGCCTTCTGGTTTTATGGTTAGGTTGAGCTATTTGGCCACAATGACAAAACGTATGTTCAAGGGCTGTTTTGCTGCCAGTGGTACTGCTACATTGCACAAAGTGGTGGATGGAATAATGAAGGATGAGAACTACCTTCAAATCTTTCACCTTTATCTCAAATCAACAGCTAGATGGTTGGAATTTGGACACAACTGGGTGTTAGAACAGAACACTCAAAACAATGTACATCAAAATTTGGTTTGGAATTGATAAAGCAGGCTAATATTTCAAATCAATTCAATTCAATTCAATTCAATTCAATTCAGTTCAGTTCAATTCAGTTCAATTCAGTTCAGTTCAGTTCAGTTCAATTCAATTCAATTCAATTCAATTCAGTTCTATTCTATTCTATTCTATTCTATTTATATAGCACCAAAACACAACAAACAGTCGCTTCAAGCTACTTTATATTGTAGGTAAAAACCCTACAATAATACAGAGAAAACCCAACAGTCAAAACAACCCCCTATGAGCAGCACTTGGTGACAGTGAAGGAAAAACTCCCTTTAACAGGAAGAAACCTCCAGCAGAACCAGGCTCAGGGAGGGGGGGTCATCTGCTGAGGGGGGAGAGAGACAGGACAAAAGACATGCTGAGACAGAGATTAATAATACCTAATGATTAAATGCAGAGTGGAGTATAAACAAAGTAAATAAGATGAATGAAAAGAAACACTCAGTGCATTATGGGAACCCCCCCCAGCAGCCTAGGCCTATAGCAGCATAACTAAGGGAGGGTTCAGGGTCACCTGATCCAGCCCTAACTATAAGCTTGATCATAAAGGAAAGTTTTAAGCCTAATCTTAAAAATAGAGAGGGTGTCTGTCTCCTGAATCCAAGCTGGAAGCTGGTTCCACAGAAGAGGCGCCTGAAAGCTGAAGGCTCTGCCTCCCATTCTACTCTTAAGTATCCTAGGAACCACAAGTAAGCCAGAAGTCTGAGAACAAAGTGCTCTCTATGGTACTATGAGGTCTTTGAGATAAGATGGGGCCTGATTATTCAAGACCTTGTATGTGAGGAGAAGGATTTTAAATTCTATTCTAGATTTAACAGGGAGCCAATGAAGAGAAGCCAATATGGGAGAAATCTGCTCTCTCTTTCTAGTCCCTGTCAGTACTCTAGCTGCAGCATTTTGGATCAGCTGAAGGCTTTTCAGGGAGCTTTTAGGACAGCCTGATAATAATGAATTGCAATAGTCCAGCCTAGAAGTAATAAATGCATGAATGAGCTTATGGAAGCCAAGGTAATGCCATCCAGAGTAAGTATCTGGTTAGACACGATGTTTCTAAGATTTGTTTCATTCAGATTCCAGAATGGCTTTCACAAAGCTTTGACCTCAACCCTGTTGATTGTGATTAAAAGGCAGGTGTTTGCGAGGAAATCAAAGAATTTCAATTAATTCTACTTGTTCTGCCAAGAAAAGTGGCCAAATATACAGCCAGAATTAAGACAGAAGCTTATTGAAGACTACCAAAAGCATTCCTGAGGAACTTTTAACTAAATATGAGTGGGGGTGCATGTATATATTTGAGCCTGTATGTATACTTTTGGCCCTGTGAGGATTAAGAAATTCTTTTTATGCTGGTGAATAGAAACTATGAGCTGCAGTCAGTCATGATCACTAACGACAAGCTGATAGACCTTGGCCTTGCCAAGCAGAACTTTCATCACTTATTAAAAGATTAAATTGACTGTATGTATATATTTAAGCCTGTGTGTATAATTCTGACTGGATTAGAGAAAATAAATTAAAACTTGTTCATCTATTCTTGTTTTTTTTTACATCATTAAAGATGCATGCTGTAAAATCATTCCACCCTGGAAAAAGGAGAGTTCAAAAGAAATAATTAAAAGTCCATGATTACCATGACGTTCATGCCCGAGCTGAGTCTGTGTAAACTTCTGACCACAACCATATGAAGTTTGCAACCCATAAATGCCTCACCTCAACTGTAAGTGCTGGGAATCAAACCTGTGCCCCTCCCCGTCATCTAGTGAGGGATTTCTGATAGGATGAAAAAAAATACATATTTATAGCCATCACCTGATAAATGTATTTTATAAAATACTGTAATCATGCTATTCAAATTATTCTGTTGATTTTTCATACAATAAGACATTGATTAAAGAAACACTTGGAGACATGCAACACAGAACAAAATGAGACATCTGAAGAAAAAAGCCACGAATGTTCTGATCTTAATGTCAGAGATTTAAAGTTATCAACACCATTATCACAAACATCAGAGCATGTTAGTTGATACAGAGTATGCCTGCATGGGAAGGCACTCAGTGTATGTACTTCTGATGTGGACTGAAGTGTGTTAACTGCAGCGTGGAGCATAGCGTGCAAGTATGCAAAGGAGGAATTAGTCTATAATCTGCTTGTTTGAGACACTAGTCTGTGTATGTGCAGTTTTTCAATACAGCGTTCAGTATAATGTTATGTAATACAGACAAGATTAGAGTAGATCAGGCACACACACACACACACACACACACACACACACACACACACACACACACACACACACACACACACACACACACACACACACACAGTGTGTGTCAGTATGCATCACATTACTGAGACTTCTGATATCACTGTGCATCAAGCATACTGCAGCACACCACCACCTCGCTCTCTCTCACACATCTTCTCTCTCTCTATTTCAGTGTGTGTTCCAGCTCGTCTTTGCATTCTGTGTAAATATGAAAACATTATGACCAAATGACTGTTCACTGTGGCTGACTCTAAAAAGAGAAAGAAATGCAGACCTAAAGCTATCTGCAATCATTATGACTGACGCAGCACATGAGCAAACACTACTACTGACAAAGTGGGGATGCCCCTCAAGAAATAAACTGGATGTATACAGCCTGGGGGTGCATGTAATGAACATTAAACTAAAATTAAGCATTAAACAAAAAATAAAAACTAATAAAAATGAGCAAAACCACTCTAAAAACGAATTAAAACTTATTGAATTAGAGAAAAAGTTACAACGAAATAAAACTAAATTATAATGTAACATCCAAAACAATTGTAATCTAGTATAGCTGCATTTGTCTCTCTTTTCTTATAATTACAGCAACTCTTTTAAACTAAAAGCCAGTGTAACACCGAGTGTCTGAATCTTAGAGACCCAGATACAAGAATGGTGCATGCTGCTGTTTTAAAAGGAAACTTTTTAGCACTTTGAGGATGATTACAATTATGGTTCAGTGAATTAGCTTGATTATTCTGTAAACACAAGACTATTCAAATGCTGTAAACACAACTAAATGACAGTATTATAGCAGGAATCTGCCATACTTTAACACTTTCTTTTAGTTCTAATATACCATCATAACATTCTAATTACAAGAGATTTCCAAAATCTGCAAACCTTGGACACTAGCACTGTTCTGCTACTTGTTTTCTTCCTTTTGGACGATCATCTGTTTGAGGGATACATCATTGTGTGTGGATTACAAGGAGCAAATGAGAACAGGTCTGAACTGTCAGAACAGCCTTTAATATTGTGTCTCCTGAAAACTCCCTAAGACAAATTAGCAGGTCCTGAAAAATGTTAGGATCCATGTAGCATATGTTCATTTCAAGTGTATGAGTAGAACACAATGGCCAACATCAATCTCAAAGGCTAATAGGGATACTTCTTGGCCAGGAGTAAATAGTTAACGTCTTAAATCCAAAGAGAATGACAGGCTAATCCTTCACTCAGCAAAGCCTAAAGCAGGTATCCTCTTAAAAGATCACTCCCCTGGAGTATTCCTCTACCATTCTGTAATCCTTGTCAGTTTCTGACTTACTCTAACATAGATGAACTATGGAGTTTATGTGTTCATTTGTACATTGTCATATGTACCTTTCCCCTTCTGAAAATGTTTCACTCCATCATTCTTATTCAATAACAAGACCAGCTGAGGCAGCCTTATGTTAAGCCTTACTCTTAGATTTGACCTGATGGAAACATTTTCCTGCTTGTTCCTGAGCCTAATAGCAGCTTACTTTGTGATTAGGTGCTGTATAGCTGAGGTGGTGTGTTGCTAATGTTTGGCTCTGACTTATTCCATTAAGACATCTTAATCTTTCTGCTGTTTAGGCTGGGGACAGCTGTCAGGGAGAGAAAGGACTGAAAACCTCAGTGAGAGACCTCTTAGCCCACAGAGCTCCATTGTGAAATGTTTTAGTTGTACAATATGTGATATACTGGAACAGAAACTAATTGTGGTGTATACAGCTGTTTGAGCTGATATATACTTCTTTTTTGTTTACAAATTTTGAAAATTTGTAAACAAAAAATAAAGTGTGCAACATTCTGTAGACCTTTTCCTAATGAATACTCATGCCAAGTTTTAGAGGAACTGGCCAACAAAATAAGGGAAGCTTCACCCCAGATCAGATTTGTGCACTTTTAGATCTCTGCCTTACCACAACATATTTTAAATACAATGATGGATTCTACAGACAGAAGCATGGATGTGCCATGGGCTCCCCAGTGTCTCCCATTGTAGCCAACCTTTACATGGAGGAAGTGGAAAGTAAAGCTCTTGGTTCTTTCAAAGGGATGGCACCTAGCCACTGGTACAGATATGTAGATGACACCTGGGTCAAAATCAAAACCCAAGAAGTAGAAGCCTTCACTCGTCACATTAACTCAGTGGATAAATACATACGTTTTACCAGGGAGGACACCAGAGATAACAAGTTACCATTCCTGGACTGTGCGGTGCTTATCGAGGAAGATGGAAGCCTCAACATTGAAGTTTACCGGAAGCCCACACACACAGACCAGTATCTCCTCTTTGACTCCCACCACCCTCTGGAACACAAACTTGGGGTGATCAGGACCCTACAACACCGTGCGGAAAGTGTTCCCTCTAAGGCAGAAGGGAAGCATAAGGAACACACACACATTAAGAAAGCCCTCAAAACATGCGGTTACCCCAACTGGGCCTTCATCAAATCAGCTAAGATGCACAGGAATGAAGGCCAAACACAAACTACAGAGAATAGGAAGGACAAGAGGAACAACATTGTCATCCCATATGTGTCAGGCTTGTCAGAGAAACTCAGAAGAATTTTCTCCAAGCATGACATCCCAGTATACTTCAAACCAAGTCACACCCTAAGACAAAAACTGGTTCATCCCAAGGACAAACCCGCCAGACACAAGATCAGCGATGTAGTGTATGCTGTTCAGTGCAGTGAAGAGTGCTCGGACCTCTACATTGGTGAAACCAAACAGCCTCTTCACAAACGAATGGCACAACATAGAAGAGCCACTTCGACAGGACAAGATTCAGCAGTACATCTGCATCTGAAGGAAAAAGGGCACTCTTTTGAGGATACCAATGTTCACATTTTGGACAGGGAAAACAGATGGTTTGAAAGAGGAGTGAAAGAAGCCATCTATGTCCACTGTGAACAACCATCATTGAACAGAGGAGGTGGATTATGTCACCAACTTTCCCCCGCTTACAGTGCTGTCCTGAGCTCCCTTCCCAGACGTCTCAACCCCCATTCACACCTTTGTTCCAGTGACCTCAATAGGCCACAGGAAACAATGGAGCGGAGTCCTAAATTGGTTTCAACTGAAACCACTGATTAAATATGACCCACGCCCTCTTCACACCTGGGCACATGTGTTCAAGCACATGATCAATAGAGGGTCATAACCACCTCCAGGGGACTACGCCCACAGGGGTTTAAATACCTGGGTCTCTCCACCATTTGGTTGAGAACTGAAGAAGCCTTTCGGATGAGAGGTGAAACGTCTTCAAGAAACAAAAAGAAGTCCAGTCGCCTTTTTCAAGCTCCAGAGACTACTATGACCTGGATGACTGAGAATCTACACAGACATAAGGGAAGAGTTAAACATAAATCTACAGTATTTCTTGAAAATCAAAAATCAGAAATTCATTTGCAGATTTTTATAGATTTGCCCAGTGAATACTTGCAGCAAAATTCAAAAGATTCAGTCAATAAAGAAGGGAGAATAAGTCATTGAAGGTAAACATAAATGTACTGTTTATCTTCAAAAATGTCAACAATTCTTTAAAAAATTTAAAAAATGGAAATTAAAAAATTGGTCTGAGGCATTTTGTCGAGCTTTGCACATACCACGTTTGAAAAGAGCTGGCCTAGGTAAACATCAATGTACAGTACAGTGTGCAGAAAATGTACTTTTTAAAAATAAAAAAAAAAGAAGACTTCAAATATTAATGACCGTGGAGTACTGAATTTAGCAAAAAGGTGATGACGACGGACAGCTCGGCACCGGATCAGATCTGCAGACAGATTTCTAATGCCACAGGGTGAACTGAGTTTTATTACCATGTCTCCTGTTAGCTTAAAGCTAAACAGGTTAAACTGACTTAAACAAGAATTTCACTTCATTTATGTCATAAAAGTTGTAGCAGAATGGAAGCATTTTTGAAGGTGATGTTCGTGACCAGAAGAAAGAATGGAAAATGGTCTGGCACGTATAAAGCACTTTTTTACTCTGAGCACTCAAAGTGCTTTTTACTCCACACATTCATACAGGCGCTTTTTTCTATGCCATGTCTAACATTTGCACACACACTTAGACTCCAATAGATGCAGAGGTCAGCTGTCACCGATATCTAGCCATAGAGGGCAAACTGGGGTTCGAGGATACTTCAACATGCGGACTGGAGTAGCTGGGGAATCGATCAAACAACACAACAAAATCATAAAGAGACATTCAGCAGTGACCACGACCAAGAGCAACAGAAATACAAGGTCTACAGCAACAAGGTGGTTTTCAAATTGCTCTGAGGACTAGTTTTAAAAAGTCCACCTCTGAAACACTGATGGGAAACAACACATCTTCACACACTGCATCAGAACTCCACACAGAGTTTTGATGGCTTTATAAAATGGCACACAAAGACAGATGAGTTATGACAGGGGGGGGTACAGCAGGGGCAGGGTGGACAAAGTTTCTGCCTGTAGTTTTAGTAAATAGGGAGGTAATTACCGTAAAAATGAAAAACCATCCAACCTGTTTATATCTTCTTCCCCTAGTAAGTGCTTAGGAAGTGAGGAATAACTCCCAGGGGAAGTAGGAGGCAGACCACACTTGTACTCCAGAGTGCCCGTGTTGATAGGGGAAGAGATATGATTTTCCATGGGAGGAGAGAAAGCTGCAGAGGAGCAGAGTATAAAAAGAGCAACAGCTGAATAAACAGCTCACAAGTTTCTATGGCACCAAGAAGACAGTGCTGTATGCACACTAGCTCTAACTTGAATTTAACAGCATTTTCTTTTGTCAAGAAACATTTTCTTTTGTTAGGATGAAAATAGTGATTTTAAGTTACAATATATAACATTTTTTGGAGTGGATTAAATAAAATATATAAACAGCACAAAAAGTAAGGAAATTTGTGTTTGGTCAATTATTTAACAATGCTGCTTGGCAATAAATTTTATACTATTGGAAAGCCTGTTTATTCCCCTTAAATGGAGACACATCTGTAAGGAAAATGCATTTGTGAGTTGTGGGTTTAACTTGTTACAGTAAATCTTCTCTGCCAAACAGCTGATTCTGCTATTGACTTTTATTTGGTGCAGTTTATTGGATTTGGATAATTGAAATCTGAAGAAACAAGATGTATTTGCAATTTAACAATTTATTCATTTAACAAAGAGAAGCCTCAGCAGCATGTGGAAGAACCAAACACAGCCTCAACAGCCTGACACCTCCTCGTGCTGGTCACCAGCTTGGTCACACACCGCTGTGGGTTGGCATCCCATTCTTCAAGCAGCATTCCTCACAAGTCAGCAAGTGTGGTTGTGTTGGTCACTCTGGCATGAACAGCACGCCTACAAGTGTTCAGTGGGTTTGAGGTCAGGCCTGCAGGCACGCCATTCCATCCTCTTCACTCCCAGATTCTGAAGGTAGATAAACCCTGTGGGGGGGCGAGCTTTGTCATCTTGGAGGATGGAGTTCGGTCCCAAACTGTGGAGTAATGGGATTGCCACTGGATGCAGAATCTCATCTTGATATTTCTCTGAATTCAGATTGCCTACAACGATGACAAGCCTGATTGTCGGCACCCGGAGTACCAGAAGCTCAAAAGCTGACAGCAGAATAAGCTTTTTGGCATTGGCAGAGAACATGTGCACAACCCACAAACTCAGCTCTGCTGCTCAACCCACAAATGCATTTTCCTTACAAATGTGGTTCCATTTAAGGAGAAATAAACAGGTTTTCTATAAGACTTATTGTCAAGAAGTACTGTGACAACAAAGAATCAACCAGACAGTTTCCTTACTTTCTGTACTTAGTCTATATATGGTGTGCAAACAAACAAGCAAGCAAACAAACAAGCAAACAAACAAACAAACAAAAACACCACTTTGCAGGTTTGTCCAGAAGGATTACAGACATGTATACTATTCTAATAACAATTTTGGAATTTTACATATTTATATTACAATTTGCAACAAACCCAAAGGATTTTTTCATGAGTTTTTTTTTTTTTTTTTGGATCAAACCACAGCTTAAGTCCATTGAGTTGGCTAAATATGACCTCAAAATGTGATCTTGTGACTATAAGACATGCAAGTAATCAACTGTTTGCTAACATTTGTACCATAGCAACTTTATATACCTTTTATATATTTGTGAACATATACTGATTCACAGCCAGGATCTCAGACATGGCTTCAGTATTTACAAATCTCAGTAATAAACAGGAACATACCTGTTAGACTTCAGTATATTCTACTGAGTAACGCTCTCTGCAGTCTGGTATAAATATTCCAGTGATACATGACTACTAATCTTTTCCATTACAAGATGTAAAGACTCACAGTTCATGATATCAGGAGGCCCGTGGGGATCTGACAGGTAGACATTGGTGGCCTTCCCCACCTTTAGATAGACCACGTCTGATGTGTTCTTCAAAATGGCCACAGCCTCTTCATGAGAAACTTCCTCCAAACTATAGTTGTTCACCTGTGCAGACACATATAGGAGTTTAGAAGCTATCTTGGTTTTTCCTTATTGCTCAGTTCAGATGAATCCAGCATGCTCCCTGCCTTCAGGAGACTGGATTATGACAGATGGTCTTCGGGTGAGAACACAGCAGCAGAGAGGTAATTTAATTAAGGGGTGGTTAAGCAAGAAGGATGCCCTCCTCAGAGACAGCAGGTTGCTTTCACAGAGTGCGTCAGAGACTCATTTCATTGCTTCATTATTACTTTGTATATCATTTTGGATATATAATGTCATCAATTTGGTATTTTATGAGTTTTTTCATAATTAAAATATACAATTATGGCAACATTGTAGTATGTTAGGCGAAACGAGCCCTTTGATTCCTTAAATGTACTCTAATATTTCACTGAATATAACTGAAGTTTTGTGCCAAATTGGAAAAAAAAATCCTTAAGAGACTGAGAGAGATTCCTTCGAGAGCTATTGCATTCCAGAAACTGGAGTGGATCCTGGAACCAAGCTTCATAAAAGCTCCTGTACATGCAGAGTTCACCCACATTCCACACAGCATTTCTCACCATTAATAATCTGTCTCCAACTTGTAGCCGGCCATCCTTTTGTGCGGCTCCGCCATCAATAATTTTGGTGACGTATATGCTGTTGTCACCAGGGATGTGCTGGTTTCCGACTCCACCTGCAATACTGAAGCCAAGTCCTGTGTATGTATATATATATATTGACAGCAGTTGGTTAGTTTCAGGATATGACAAAGGAATGTGTATCATATATAAAGTATATAAAGACGCTGTAAATGTGACATTTATTGGCTGAAGGCGACTATTTTTATTTATTTTTTTGCAGTTTCATAGGCTTTCTGGCAGTGAGTAAGTTTTAAAGTAACCTCAAGGGCTTAAGTTCCTGCATAAACAAGGAAAGTATCACCCTTTCATTCAAAGTAAATAACTCATCATTTAACATTATGTCCCACTGTATTCTCATGCTGAGCTATGGATTATCCCTGCTTGAAATCATTTCAGCTTAGCTGTGACTCAGGGTCAAAAAAACACGACTCAGTGAAAATGTATCTAGATCAATCTTGCTGTACAGTACACACAATGTGCTGTAGTGTCACCATAAACTGCACATTATCAACAATTCAATCACATTTATAACCCCTGCTTTCTGGGTCTATACTAACCTTTAGGTCCTTTGATGAGCTTGATCTCAATGATGGTTTCTAGCATTGGCCTGCGGCGGCGCACATACAAACGAACAATAGAACCTGCAACCTTCAGGGCCTCTACTGCTTTACTGTGGGAGACTTCAGACACATCGGCATCATTCACGCGGAGGATGCAGTCATTTACTCTGGAAAAGGAATAGCAATAAGTTAATAATTCACATATCAGTATCATCCAGATTTTCAGAAAGTGATATAATGCTAGGTGTGAGGAATGGGTTTCCAGGGCACAGCACGGATAAAGTGTTAACCCTGAAAGCTGCTGCAGAGTTAAGCCCAAAATCCAGCTTTTATCTAATCACAACTTTTTTTGATTGAGAGCTGTTCCCAAACAAGAGCAAACTTTTGTTAATAAACACCAACATGTTTACAGTACAATCACACACACACATACAGTAATGTTGTGTACATTTATGCTGACAGGGACTGGGCTAAACTAGGACCAAGCATGCACATGTGTAAAAGTGTGTAAAAGATAAAACCAGCAAGCAACTGAGTTTGAATTCCACATCCAACACACACACACACACACACACACACACACACACACACACACACACACACACACACACACACACACACACACACACACACACACTTTTCATGAGCAAAACAAACATAATAAAAATAAAATAAATAAATAACAAATATGAATAATAAGAAGATAAGACAAGAAGATGACCTTACTTTCATTTCCAGTTACTTGGTATTAGAACTAGCCTGGGTAAGTAGAGTTACTATTCTTGTGCAATTTATAAAATCTGTACAAAACATATTAAGATTGTACAACAATGTTCTTGCTTACTATCAACTAGGATATTATTACTATATATGACCATAGTTCTAGAAGATTCACTTCAACTGGTAGCAGCAAAGCTCTGATCTTTACTCAGCTTTAATTTATTTTTGTTGTATTTTTTTTTTATATAGTACTGATGGATCCTTCTGTGGGGTTTATGCACGAGAAGAGATTTTTCCATTGAAAGGAGCAAATCTAGAAGATCCCACCCCATTCCAGCTGAGATAAAGAGCTGTTTTCATGGTTGCTGATTCAAAGGTGAAGGCTTGGAGTGGAGATATAAGTTCTTTCTGCCAACAGTCATCATGGGAAATGTGAACCTTCTGCCTAACAAAAGTGATGAGCTGAAGATATTGTTGAAGACTCACTGAGTGCAGTCTTGTGTGTTTTACTGAAGCAAAACAGCTCAGACTCTAATGTGGATCTACCTGGTTTCACCCTCATACGGTCAGACTGAGATGCTAAAGCCAGTGGCAAGAAAAAAGGTGGGGGCCTGGCTTTGTTTGTGAGCCACAGATGGTGTAATCCTACACATATCACTGTCAAGAAGAGGACGTGTTGTCATGATACTGAATTATTTGCAGCTGGTATGCAATTTGTTGACTGTCCTACCAGAGAATTTAAAACCCTTTATCTGCTGTACGCCACTGTCAAAGAAGCTTACAGAGCTGCTGTCTTCCCACCACTGTGTGCAGAGACAACCTGCAACTAAACTCACAGACACCTGATGCTACTGATGCTATTGCTCTGCTCTGTAGAGACACAGTCATACCTACAAAAACTGTGAGCTGTTTCCACAAAAACAAACCCTGGATCACAAGTGGCATAAAGGCAGTCCTCAGCCAGAAACAGTTAGCTTTCAGGGACGGTGACAAAGAACGGCTCAAGCAGGTGCAACATGAGACGAAGGAGAGACTGAAAATGGAAACAGTGGAATGGAAAAAGAAGATAGAAAGGAATCTACAAAACAGCAACATTCATGAGGTGTGGAGTGGAATCAACACCATCTCTGGTTACAATGAGAAACGGCAGCTGCTTATGGGTGATGTGGAACAAGCTGTTCTTCAACAGATTTGACTCTGCAGTCCCATCCAACTACCGGCCAGTAACCTGCCTCAGTACAACATGGAAACTCCTGTCAGGCATCATAGCAGCTAAGATGAGCAGGCACGTGACACAATTCATGAGCGAGGCCCAGAAAGAAATTGGCAGAGAGACCGGGGGAGCAAAACACCAGCTACTGGTAGATAGAGCAGTCACTCTAGACCAGACTGACCAACCAGTGCACAAAGACCACCAGCTGGGATTTTATTTTTTTTGTCACTGACAATAAGTTATACATGCAGGACATTCTTTCTTATGGAAAGCTTGTATGGGGTCACAGAAAAAAAAACACACACACACACACATCTATTCTAAGCTGAAGGCTAAGCTGATAATATTCAACATGTATTTTCACTGACAAAAATGTGGGTTCAGTGTGGGTGCAATCATGAATACATCAATGCTTACAGCTCTCCAAAACAGCAATGTCCATAGGAAACACTTTAAATTGCTCCAAGCAGTCCCTCGTGTCCAGCTGGTGCACTAAGTATGCTTAGTGCTCTGCTATAGGGTCCCAGAGCAGTGACAGGAGGTCTGTCTGACTTCCATAATCTCAGAGCAAGCCAAATCCCTATCAGGACTCCCTCCTTACCATCAATTACACGCATCAATTAGGCTAAGTGTGATTTAACCCCAGCCTATTTCTTCTGTGATTGGCTTGACTCTGATGCTACACAATTATTATGCACCCCTGCAGCATCTGTGATCAGAAAGTTATTCTCCAGACCTGTAACTCGGGAAAAACAAAAACAAAGGCTGGCCTGCACCCGAAACCAGAACCATCCCAAACTACTGCTGTGAAAAAACAAAACAAAACCCAGTGACACTGGAGGGATAGCACTCAGACAGAACAACAAAGACTGATAAAACAGAGAGATACAGTCAATCTGCTTCTTTTATTATATGAACTCCATGCCTTTCTGGGAGGATTTCTGAATTTACTGGCTTAAACTGTAGCTGTAGCACTTAAGCATTATAGAGTGTAGACTGCAAATGCTAACGCTGTAGAGTTTAGAAAGTTCCTTAATGTTGGAGGTAATTGGCAACAAGTTCACCAGATTAAATAAATGTTGTTTTTCAGGCTTGAGAATAAACAGTTTAATTTGTCTCATAAGGGAATGCTGTTATTTATGCTAATGAATGAAAATAGTTCAGAAGTTTTTACTATACAATGAATGCATCTTGCATCTCAGAAGTCGCCAATCGCTCCACTAAGGAGCATTAAAGTGCTGGAGATGACTTTTAGCCCCTCATGCACTCAAAATAAACTAGACACCAACAGAAATATTACACTCAATATTATCTCAAAATTGTTTCCTATTAATAAACAGAGATACATTCAGTCCAGTTTAGAGGGCGGGATTATCTTTCAGTCATCCTCTTGCTGAGAATTTCTTCTATAATGGTTTTTGTCATATGGAAGATATAAGTTATGAGTTCTGTTTTTTATCTTTTTTTTTGTTGTTCTCTTTTATCACAAAAGTGTATGTAACTAACCTCAGGCGTCCATCCTCTGCTGCAGCTCCTCCAGGGATGATCTTGGTGATGAAGATGCCAGGGTCATCACCAATATGGGGGTTATCAGTCCCTCCAGCAATGCTGAAGCCCAGTCCTGAGTTACCCTGTGGTCATGAAAACTCTCTGTAATACCAATGATTGTGCCAGCAGAGCCGATTCTGTTTTCTTAAAAAATGTTTCCCATCTTTGTTGTCAGGATGATCCTCTTTTCTCAATTGTTTATATAACTAAAGAAGCTTCCCCTGCAGTATGTGCACTAGTGACACACATGAGGCATCCTAGTCAGATGCCCAAACCACCTCAACTGGCTCCTTTCGATGTGGAGGAGCAGCAGCTCTACTTTAAGCCCCTCCCGGATGGCCGCACTCCTCACCCGATCTCTAAGGGCAAGGCCAGCCACCCTTTGGAGGAAGCTCATTTCTGCTGCTTGTATTCGTGATCTCATTCTTTCACTACCCAAACCTCATTTTATTCTGGCTATACATCCGCGCAGTTAATTTCTTACTGTTACTTGGCTAAAATGCTATGGTTCTCGTTCCATATTGTTTATAGAAAAGGACGTAGCCCCTGGATCTGAGAAGTCATGCAAACGTGCATCAAACCTGCATCCTTTCTAACAGCCTGCAGGGACCAACTCTTTTGACTGGGAAAAAAGTCAATGTATAGAAGTCTTTGAAAATGCGACCCTATGGCTCACTTTATATATCGTCAAACCTCAGTAAATATTCTCCTAATGACTTTATGGTCTGCGTTGTTTGTTTCCAGTCATTGTCACTATAGCAAGTCATATCCTCATTTAGAGTAAAATAGGCAATAAAACAACATGTGCTTTAGGGTGTGACTTTCATATGTAGACATCCTAAATCCATTGCATATAGCTGCTCAATGTATAAGATACATGTCCTGCATGCGCTGGGCGGCATCATCAGTGATGTAACCTGGGGTCATTGGGTGTTTCAGGTCTTTCAATATGAGACACCTTCACCCAGGTGACCCAGCCGGGGTTGATCAGACTCCAACTTGCGTCCCAGCAGCAAATGTCCATGGATCCACCCTCTTTATCCACAGCCAATTTCTGGCTTTCTCTACGGCTTCACTCACAGATTTAATGGCCTTCTTCTTAGCCATTCCTATTAGACCCAGTTGCTTGAGGACTCTGCAGAGTGAGTGTCCTGCAAAGCCTCTACAGCCCACCTCTACTGGTTCATAATAAGTCTTCCAGCCCCGCTGCCGGCACTTCTCAGCTAGTTCCTGGGACTTTGCATGCTTTCTCTCATTGGCCTCTTCTATTCGCTCTTACCAGGGCACTGTGAGTTCCAGCATGATCAGTTGTTTTGTTCTCTCTGAGGTGATGATCATGTCTGGTCAAAGTGACGTGTTGACAATGCTCTGAGGAAACCTCAGCTGCTTTCCCAAGTCTACCTGAAGCTGCCAGTCAGAGGCTCTGTGGAGAAGACCTGATCTTGTCTCGTGCTGTTGGCGGGGTTCTTCTCCAGCTTTGACAAAAGTAATTTCCCTCTTCAAGGCAAGATGGTATTTGCTTGAGCTGATGGTGCTAGCTATGCTTTTTTCAACTGCCTTGAGCACTTGGTTATGGTGCCAATGATAGCAACCTTCTGCAAGGGCCTTGGGGTAGGTGTTCTAAGGATCCTTTTCCAGAGCATAACAGGCAGTCAGGAGTCTCCCTATTGCCCCACAGATGGAGATTGGCTGGACTTGGTAGGACATCATAGAGAGCCTGGACAAGGAAGCGGACGCGGTGGAAGTCAGCCTACATGACGTCAGACCATTTTGTCCATGCTCCCTGCTGCCTAAGCCCTACCGCCCTGCACACTCGCTCTTCCTCAAGGCCTGCTCGGACTTCTTCCTGTATCAGATGGTGTCTCTCCTTCCCCCCAGCTTTGCTCACATGGGTCTTTGGGAAGTATCCCAGGCCTGCTCTCCCTGTTGCCACCGTGCCTATCAGCTCCTTCTGCCTCAGGCGTGACTCTGCCACCTCCACTGCTTTGTCTGCCGTCCATTTCCTCCCTGTTCTAACCTCAATGCCAGCTGATGAAACTTTCTCATCTCAGGAGTCCCTATACTGAATGGCTACTCTTGTATGTGCCACCTTAAACTCTTCTGTCAGACTGTTGAAGTGGAGTTGCGAGATGTTACTTTTTCCATAAAGAGCTGCGCTGCCAAGGCTACGGGGAAAGCCCAGCCATCTGCAGAGGAAGCAAGTGATCTTCCTCTCCAGGGACTCCACTCTTGACACTAGAATCGAGTACTCATAGTATATACAAAATTACAGAGCTACAGCCTGAGCAGCCAGATCTGCAGGACAGCAAGTGGCTGTAGCTCAGGAGGTAGCGCGGGTCGCTCACTGATCGGAAGGTCGGCGGTTCAAATTCTGGCTACTCCAGGCTGCAGGCCAATGTATCCTTGGGCAAGATACTTAACCTCAAGTTGCTCTCCAACACAAGCTTTGGAGTGTGAATGTTAGGTAATAAAAGCACTTAGATTAGATAATCATGGAAGTGTGAACGGGAAGAGTTTACTGTACTGCTATGCTGAGGCATGCCCTCATAGATTGATTAAATGCAGTTGTGGGATCTGAGATACTCACCCGCTCTAGAGTGATTTCTTCAAACTCATATTCAATTTCTGTGCCGTTGACCTAAGAGAAGGAAAAAAAAGACTGAGCTAAGACATGCAGTTCATATTTTCAGTCCACTACACATTGCTGTAAAATTAAAATGCATTTCTCTGCTGCTAAATTATATTCACAAACGATTATGCCGAGTGCTGATTCTCCAAGCCCATACTTATATTGAACATGACAGGTGTTTGTCAACATCAGGCTCAAGATGATGATTAATCAACATGAACTATTTCTGTAATGTGAAGGGTCAGTTACACAGGAGACAATCTCATCTTGTACCGTATTTCAATGATTATTTATCAGGAGTGCTTCTGTCATTATTCATTCATACAGAAATAGTATAAATGTTTTAGTTGCTGGATATCTTGTGCAATTGGGCATAAGTTTTGATTAGTATCAGAAGTCCACATAATTGTGGAAGCAGATTAGAAATGAAGCCTAAACTAAAACAGTAGCAGTGAATGAGAGCTGCAAGAAGATGTCTGTTAATATGCAGTAAGTGAGCCTCTTTGCTAATGACATATCCAAAGTTAAGGAAATAAGTTTGTAGTGTGGGTGTTAGAGGTACCACTCACTATAAATAAAGGTGATTGGTGTGAACAATGCCTTGATCACAACAATGCAACAGCGCAATTGCAAAAATGCAGTATGACTGAAGACACAGAATACCAACATCAAAACCTCATCTAACTATGAAGCATCATGGTTTGCTGCTATGAGACCTCAGGGTCTGAACATCGTGCAACAATTACTCCAGGCCAGTAAAGGCCTGATTATTGTATGGTCTTTATCTCACAATATAAAGCATCTTGAAGTGGCTGTTGTTATTTTGGAACTATATAAATAAAATTGAATTGAATTGAATTGAAGGTGTAACAATTTTCTTATCCAAGGTTTAGTTATTTAGATAGTAAAAAAAAGAAAAAAAAAAGGTTTTTACCACAGGCACGAGTACTATGACCATGGATAATCACAAATTCAATCTTCAATTAGAACCATTGCACCCCTAGAGGCCAACATGAAGTCTATGGAAGGCTGGCAGATGGAACCAAACAACAAAGCAAACAAGAACGTTCAGGCTTCAGAACAGCTGAGGCAGTCCTGCCCGTAACCCAGGTGAGATCCTCCAGGATGACCTGCAGAGGACTGTTGAATTGAGACAATCTAGAAACAGTTGTGTGATGAATGATTTAAAAAAAAACTAATTTATTGAAAAGGTTCCTTGAAAGTAGTATATGATCAGATCCTCAGTTTATGAACAAAGCTTTATCACATGAGCAAAGTGACTGGATGAATGTCAGTAACATACTGTTCAATTCAGTTTTATATAGCACCAAATCACAAAACAGTCGCCTCAAGGTGCTTTGTATTGTAGGTAAAGACCCTACAATAATACAGAGAAAACCCAACAGTCAAAACGACCCCCTATGAGCAGCACTTGGTGACAGTGGGAAGGAAAAACTCCCTTTAACAGGAAGAGATTAATAATAAAAATGAAGTATAAATAGAATGAAAAGAAACATTCAGCTTCACCCAGCAGCCTAGGCCTGACCCAGCCCTAACTATCTCATAGTGTTACTGGAGGCCAAGGTAATGCCATCCAAAGTAAGTATCCAAAGTAGACACCATGTTTCTAAGATTTGTGGGGCCGAGCACAAGAACTTCAGTTTTAACTGAATTTTAAAGGAGAAAATTAGAGGTCATCCAGTCCTTTATGTTGGCAGATGCCCTCATTTCTTCACTGAAAATTACAAACACATCTGTAACTGTTAGCATAACCTCCAAAGTATTTGGGCATTGAAAAATGAAATGACAAATACACCACCTTTTAGAGGCAAATCCCCTTCTGAGAAGTGTTTGTTATTTATTCAGCTTCTGCTCTGCACGGCAGCTTCAGTATTTCGTTTTATGTAAATAGAAAGTGTCAAATGTAAAGGTTTTTAGAAAGTCTTGTGCTAGTCTTTTATTCATGACAGTCTTTGATAATTCAGCACTATGACCACCTTTGTTTGCATCTACTTGATTATTTTTTTGTGCTGATATATTGATCTTCTAATGTAAAAACTAATAGGAGCAAAATTAAAAAAAAAATAATAATAATTAAAAAGGCAAAATCACTCACATAAGGAAGTGACTCCAAGGTGTCTGTATTGATGATTATCGGAGCAGGGCTGGCCTGTAAGAGAGATAGATGAGGAAAAACTGTCAGACTTGGGTATTACTGTCACAGAAACACCAATTAGCACGACTGTAACGCTTTCCATAAATGTATCCAGAGGAAAGGTTTGTGGACCTTTTTATCATCAACATGGAAAACAATCTTCCATTTGCTGTCTGACAAAATAAACCAAGTTATTATAGCTGAACAGGTTATACAAGGGTGATGGATAATATTGACATTAATTGAGTGAATTTTATAGGTTCATATCATGCCGGTATGAATTCTCATAGCAAAGATGATCAAGCAGCATTAATGAGTCAAGCAAGCATAATCGATGACTTATATGACAGCAGCTTATTTTGAAATGTGTCGTGAAAATTATCATATTTTAAAGACAGTCAGCAATTATACAGGCTGTCCCCTGCACCTGTTATGGCACCACTGCAGTGGTCTCTAATTGTCTATTTAAAAAAAGTGACCTCCATACAGGTAACAATAATGCAGTCAAAAATAGCACAGTTTGGTGTGAAACCAGTGTCTCTTGAAAAATGTCTTGTACTGATAAGCTAGAAGTTGTACAGATGGTTAAACGTGGGACTTAGTTTTGACCACACTGTGAAAACTGACCATCCAAAGCAATGGGCAGTACACACCACTGACCCCAGGTATTTAACCCTTTAATCCCGAATGCATCGTCCGTGGCACAACGTACTTCAAAAGTGCTGCTGTTTGCAGACTTCTGGCAACAAATACAAATACTGTACTGTAATACCCCATATGGGTATAAGTTTGAGGATATAATACCTTCATTATTCCATCCCTCCATCCATTTACTTCTGCTTATCTGGGGCCGGGTCGCCGGGGCAGCTGCTTAAACAGAGAGGCCCAGACCTCCCTCTCCCCAGCCACCTCCATCAGTTCATCCAGGGGGACCCCAAAGTGTTCCCAGGCCAGGCGAGAGATATATAGAGAGATATAATCTCTCCAGCGTGTCCTGGGTCTGCCCTGGGGCCTCCTCCCGGTAGGACATGCCTGGAACACCTCACCCAAGAGGCGCCCAGAAGGCATCCTAGTCAGATGCGCAAACCCCCTCAATTGGCTCCTTTCGATGTGGAGAAGCAGCGGCTCTACTTTGAACCCTTGCTGAATGGCTGCACTCCTCACCCTATAGCCTCAGTTGAAGTCACCAGCACCCCACTGGCACTATAAACCGTATGAGTAGAGCACCGCTTTCCCCTCCTCAGTCACCTGACCATTTGCCAGAACCAAAAACAACAACAGGGCTGACCAAAGTGCTGTACAATAACATCAAACATAAAAGACCAACACAGGCCAGCGGGCAAAGAAATACACAAACAAAACAAAGGTGTAAGCGTTAAATAAATACATTCCTTAATTATGAACTACAAAAAAGTATCTTAAAATTACAGTCACAGTCTCACAGTGGGTCAAAGGCCAGGGAGTAAAAATGTGTTTTTAAACAAGGTTTAAAGGAGCCTGTCTGACATACAGCGGCAAATCAATCCATAATTTTGGAGCTGCAACTGCAAAAGCTCGATCACCTCTGAGTTTGTGTTGCGTCTTTGGAATGAGTAAAAGCCTCTGGTCTGCTGAACTAAGGGAGCGGGATGGGACACGTGGGTGCAGCAGTTCAGACTGATAAACTGGGGCACAACCATTAAGATGGTAAATGGTAAATGGACTAGCTCGTTTCTACTCAGATATGAGCACTCAAAGCACTTATACAACACGTTTTACATTTACCCATGCACTCCCATTCATACAAGCACTTCCATGATTAATTAATTAAGCTAAGTACTTTAATTATCTAACATTCACTCACATTCATACTCCGACGGAACAGAGGAGGTATAAGGTACCACCTTCTGTCAAATGCATGTCAAGATCTTATCAGTAATAGATAAAGATCTATAGCATAGATAAGATAAGCAATTTTCATATAGATGACGTCATATTTTTAATTGAATGTAGATTATAAAAATTGATAATATTATGTAAGGGGTATATGGAAATGAATGTCAGGGTTGGTGCTTATGTGTCACTATAGGGGAGGTGGGTGAAAGTATACATAAATATATATATATATTTATATATATTTATATATATATATATATTTATATATTTATTTTAATTGGGTATTTTCTTTTTATTTTGTAAACATAAATAAATAAAAAGGCACAGGACTTGTCATTTCATTTGTGTGAGACATTACAGCATGTATAGTTTGTTTTTTTCTTTTGATTTTTCATTCAGCTATGACTGAAACATTTTGCTGTGGACCACATTGGAAATCTTTACTTAATTTTATTTGTATATGTTTAATTCCGTCTAAAAAAAGTAATGAAATCAAGATTCGTTTTACCCGATTTTCGCAAAGACAGCACCAGGACACCGTTAGTGAGCCTACTGAGACCTCTGTGTGCCACCACGAAAGTGATCATAAAATAAGTCAGACAGAAAGGTCGGCAAGCCTGAACTTTCGCCCCCTCCTCCCTTCCTCTCTGCCCCCGCCTCTCTCTGTCCTGCTCCTCCTCCTGCTCCTCCTCCTGCTCCTCCCCCTGCTCCTCCTCCTGCTCCTCCTCCTGTTCCTCCTCCTGCTCCTCCCCCTGCTCCTCCCCCTGCTCCTCCTCCTCCTCAGTTAGGGTTTTGTGTTTAATTCTTCTGAGGAAAAAGAAAAATTAAAAAATGAAATTGTAAATTAAAAAATACAATTGAAAATAAAAGCAAATAAAATAAAGAAAAAGAAGAAAAGCAAATGAAAATATATAAGCAAAAAAAAAATAAAAGTAAATGACAAAAACTAAAAAGTAAATGAAAAACAAAAAAAATGAAAGCAAATAAAATTGAAAATTAAAAAATAAAATTTGAAAATAAAAAAATTAAATTGAAAATTAAAAAATAAAACTAAAAACCGACATCCCCGACATCACCGACATCACCGATGTCGTTGTTGATACTAAACTAATTCCAGATGTGCTGACTGTTAATTATCATCCTATTGTCATCTCTGACCATGCTCCTCTCACATTAGATATCAAATTTCCCATTCAACATCGATATGTAACACCGTGGAAGTTCAATCTTTTAATGATGTAAACGGTGATGTCGGTGATGTCGGGGATGTCGGTGATGTCGGGGATGTCGGTGATGTCGGTGATGTCGGGGATGCTGCTGTAGGTGCAGCAGCCCAAGCAGCATCCCCTAGAAGTTGCTATATGACGCCATCACCTAATGTGCATAATTGATTATTTGCATGTAGTTGCAATCAAGGCTGTCGGGGGAAAGGAATATCATCTTTGGAGACTAAAAGGCCAGTGAAACACATAGAAAGTAGTGGACAGAGTTTTCTACTTGCATTTTTCAGATGCTCAGTACAAATGTTATCCATACCACATGCCTTATTGTCTTTCAGTGTCATGATTGCATTATGTATTTCTTGAGGGGAGACAATCACATTCTCATTACTATGTATGTCACCCACCACATAAGCGTTAATTTTGACACAATTAAACAGCTCAGTGTAGTGTTCCTGCCGTAACTGAGTAATTTCTTTTACATCTCTGACACCATCAATAGTAGTTGGAAGTGATGTTTTGTAATTATTTATTTTCTTAATTTCTAGTCCTAGACATTATTTTTTAACTTTCTTGCAAGAGTCAGACCTCATAGTGTTTTTGTTTCTCTTTATAAATCTTAAAGCATATTTAAAACTTGCATTTGCCTGTTTTTTAATACTCAAACAAAGGGGCATGTCTATGTTTACCCAAATCAACCCATGCTTTAAGAGCCCTTCTGGACCCTCCATGAAGCTTTCCTACATAGTCATTCCAGCCTGGCTTGATACCATGTGAGCTGGTTTTATACAGAGGCTTACTTGAGGTAAGAAGGGGCGTCACAGCATTCTCATACATAGTGCATAACTCAGCGCTATGTTGAGGATTCTTACAGCTCATATCATGGCATGAGATGGCTTCTTTTGGTAAACCAGCTGACAAAAAGTAAAGAAAAAGAGACAAAAAGTAAAGAAAAAACACCCTAAATATGTTTAGAACTACTAGGGCTGGGGAATATGGACCAAAATAATATCTCAAAATTTTTTTATCTGAATGGCGATATAAGAAATATATCTTGATATTTTTTTCTTCCCAAAGGTATAAACAAAAAGGTACTTCTGAGTCAAAGCTACGTGTCCCAAATGTCACACAGACACTTTTATTAACATTCAGCTGTAGATGTGCATGAGGGATTGCTGAAAAATAAACCACTGGCATATTTAAATAATAATGCTCCTCAAATAAATTAATGCTTTTTTCCTTCATAAGAAAAGACTAACAGCTGTGCTATTAAAATGTAAACAGAAAAGATACAGAGCAAAAACAGCTAAAGGCTGACTTATTCTTTAAAAAGACAGTCTGCAGTGAAGTAGACTTCACCAAAGTGCTTCCTCCTGTGTAAGATAACAAAACATGTAAACAGACTGAAAGAACAAACTTCCATCCTTCAGTCAGCAGGATTTCCGCTAGCTCAGTAAATCCATAGACATATACACTGACGTATCACAGAAACGGGGCCCACCCACTCAATGTGGCGTCGTATCCACTAGGCTAGTGACAATGCCCCCCCCAAATTTTGACATACACCTACTGGAGGTAGAACTAAACCCAACCATGTTTTTCCTCATCTCTGATGTCTTCCCTATATGAAATGGATTCTTGGCCAAAAATATTTTACTGCCAAGATGGTTAAATTGATAGATATTGTTATATACCCAAAACTAAAAAAGAACTCAAGTACAGCCTGTCCATATGGGGTTAACCCCCAAAACTGATGTAGATTAATAACATAAGGCCTGAGAGCTTTCAGAATAGACATGTATGTAGTCAGGACTTCGCTTTACCCACTAGAAAAAACTGGATGGAAATATCTTAAAGTATGGTAGATAGAGACCTTGGAACACATACCTAAAATAGGCAAACATGGAAAAAATATATCTATGCAAAATGTTTTTATTTACTTTGTAATTGCTTTGCCAGGGTTTGTCATAGAAACACATATGATGGCTTGTTGGAAAGATGAGGTTGTGCTGAATCCATCAATACATATGTAAATATGGCCTGCATAATCAGGGTGTTAGGTCACTTAATGTATGAAGTGCCCCAACTGAAAAGTATTGACAAAATTGAGTCTTCAGTCCCAAGTTTTATTATGTCGCATGTATTGTCATATAACACAGTAGGCTTGTTGAATTAATGTGCTTATTTTCTAAATCCAGCAATACCAAATATGTAAATATACTATGCATAGTCATTTAAAAATATGTGATCTGTCCCAAATGAAAGAATATACTGCATTTCATTGCAATATAGTAGACTGTACTAGTAAAATCAGCAGAGGTAAGAGAGTAGGACAGAAAACCACAAGAGATTATAACAGTTTGGCCTTGATGGGCCTTTTTAATAAAACTATAACTTAACTACACACAGTATAAATCAGGAGCAGAACTCCATGCATGTCAAGCCCAGTGCATTTGCTGATCTCACTGCAATTGCCGTCCTTACAGTAAGGACAGGGATTTTCACGGGGTCTCTGCTTTAACAGGCTATTAATTCAGACGGTATAGGTTGTTGGTTAGACTGTAATTGAGCTAGAACATTATCGATAGCATCAAAAACATCAAATGTATCATGACTGGGTGTCTGATTTTGAGGGGGTTCAATAGGGTTATCTCATGTATTATCAACACGGGGAGAGTTGGGGGTCCAATAGTTGTAGCCAGTTGAAAGAGTTCACAGCATCAATAACAGGAGTCAAAGAGATGATTTCAGGATTGGATTGACTAGCGTTCTCTCTATTTTCACCCTCTAACAAGGCTAAAGCTGCATTTAAAGCTCTAAAATAATCATTACTAGACATTTTATTGTTCAATAAAATCCAGTTTAAAAAAAACAAAAAACTTATTTTATTAAGGTCAATAACTCTGACATAACTGTAAATGTTTTATTAAGGTTAATAATTCTAACACAGGTGTAAATGTTTTACAAAAGAACCCTAGTGTATAGGCCCCTGCACCTCCTCTCATTTCTCCACGTCCTTCTGCGTATTGGTATGCGAGCTCCAATAACACCTTTACCTCCTGAAAGACAGATTTTTTTAAATTAATAAAACAAACATAGTAAACATACTCACCTATTTTTAATAACTTATGTGACAAAATTTGGGGCAGGGTTGTCACTTCTGTCAACTGTGAGATGTTTTCCTATTGAGGTTGCACCACGGAGAATCTATCTTTGGCTTTCCACTAGCTTGCTGCCCTTAGAAGCTGAGCCCAGTCCTGTTACTGAGGGGACAAAGGTCTCTGAATGTGAAGATAGAGGTCTAACTCAAATATGTCTGAAATGGTTTAAAAAGTTTCTTATTTTTAAAGCATTTTGTTTTTTTTGTCTGAAAAACAAAAATACCAAAAAAAAAAAAAACCCTCAAAAAACCCCAAAACATACCAATATCCGCCTCCCCAATCAATCCAGCATCTGAAGAAAAAAAAAGTTCTATGACCCTCTTATTCATCAAGACATGCCGTGAAAAAAAAAAAAAAAAAAAAAAAAACTTACTGACATCTGTATCTGAAATGGAGCCCATGAGCGTGTCATCTAACACAAAAGTTAAAAAAAAAAAAAAAAAATGTAGAAAGTATTTTTTAAATGACCTACAACCTAAAAACAGAGTTTGATATACCTGTATAAACCATGTCTTTACAAAAATCCTAGCGACCGTCCAAGAGTCACATTTAGAGGAACAAACTAACAACATATTTACACTGAGGCTCTTTATAGGTTTGTGTGTTTGACAGTTAGCTTTTACACCCAAATGGCAGATTTTATCATTCTTCTTTCTAAGGCAGGTCTGTGATCTATAATAACCATATATATATATATATATATATATATATATATATATATATATATATATATATATTTTTTTTTTTTTTTTTTTTTTTTTTTTTTTTTTTTTTGAGTTATGAGGCTGGAACTATACATACAAAGGGGAAATAAACGTAACTTACCTTAACTAAAGTTGCCAATCACTTGTTTTACACGGTTGCCAGAACAAACAGACTCAAGAACAGGTTCTTCGTCAGAGCAATCACCACCCTGAACTCTCACACTCACCCACCGTAACTGTGCAACACCCACATCTCTGTGCAATATTAGATTATTCATACTGAACAATATCTAACATTCCTATATTGTGTAATATCCAGTATTCATTCACTAGTGCAATATTCATTCGCCAAGTGCAATATTCATCATCTTCATTATTATTATATGTATACACTTATTTACTTTTCTTACAATGTACAGATGCACCAATGTATGTATATATTTTTTATACATTCTATTTTTTGTATATTTTATACATTGTTTCTTTTCTGTATATTTCTTGATTATACTAGGTTATAATATTTTTATTTTTATTTTAGAGAGTTTGATTTTCTGTTGTATGGCACTGAACAGGAGTGGCCCTCCCATCTCATTGTACATCCTGTATAATGACAATAAAGGCATTCTATTCTATTCTATTCTATTCTATTTAGTAGGTTCAGTTGTTTTTTTCATAAACGAGACAGGCTCTGATGTGCTCACGGTAAAAGTCTGGACCATTTACGAAACTGATTGATCGGAAGAGGGGTGGGGTGGGGGTGGGGTACTTTTCTTACAAAAACAGATGCGTACAACAAGCTAAAGAGGTTCGGTGACCGTTATTTTTCTGTATCTTACCTAAAGCAAACAGAGGTGTTACTGTCAAAAGAGAGGCCCTGAATAGGGGGGCATAGGTGGGGCCCCACTGAAGTCTAAATTATTGGTTTTCTTTTTTCAATACCGTAATACACTGTAATACAGAGAGGTGGATAACATCTCAAAGCGGCTCGACATAGGAGGGAGGAGGGAGGAGGGAGGGGGAGGTTTTTAGTGGAACTAGAAAAACAGAAAACTTTTTAAAAAACAGATGATTTCACTAATTTACTTTTATTTTACTTTTTAAAAATGTAATTTTTAGTTTAGTTTTATTTACTTTGTAATTTTATTTTTAAATTTAAAATTTTATTTTTTAATTTTCTATTTAATTTTTTAATTTTCAATTTATTTTTTAATTTTCAATTTTATGGAAAAGGGGTGTGGGGTTCTTATCTTACAAAAACAGATGTGTCCAGCAAGCTAAAGAGGTTCGGTGACCGTTATTTTTCTGTATCTTACCTAAAGCAAACAGAGGTGTTACCGTGAAAAGAGAGGCCCTGAATAGGGGGCATAGGTGTGGCCCCCACTGAAGTCTAAATTATTGGTTTTCTTTTTTCAATACCGTAATACACTGTAATACAGAGAGGTGGATAAGATCTCAAGGAGGCTCAACATAGGGGGGAGGAGGGAGGAGGGAGGGGAGGTTTTTAGTGTCTATTTTCTGTTACAGGTCAGTGGAACTAGAAAACAGAAACTTTTTTAAAAAAAAACAGATGATTTCACTAATTTACTTTTATTTTACTTTTTAAAAATTTAATTTTTAGTTTACTTTTTAAATTTTATTTTTTAATTTACAATTTTATTTTTAAATTTACAATTTTATTCTTTTTAATTTACAATTTCATTTGCTTTCATTTTTTTCATTTACTTTTATTTTTTCAATTGTATTTTTTACATTTTAGTTTTTACATTTTATTTTTAATTTACAATTTCATTTTTTAATTTTCAATTTTATTTTTTAATTTTCAATTTAATTTTTTTATTTTCAAATTTTATTTTTTAATTTTCAATTTTATTTGCTTTCATTTTTTTTGTTTTTCATTTACTTTTTAGTTTTTGTCATTTACTTTTATTTTTTTTTGCTTATATATTTTCATTTGCTTTTCTTCTTTTTCTTTATTTTATTTGCTTTTATTTTCAATTGTATTTTTTAATTTACAATTTCATTTTTTAATTTTTCTTTTTCCTCAGAAGAATTAAACACAAAACCCTAACTGAGGAGGAGAAGGAGGAGCAGGAGGAGGAGCAGGGGGAGGAGCAGGAGGAGGAGCAGGAGAGAGAGAGAGGCGGGGGCAGAGAGGAAGGGAGGAGGGGGCGAAAGTTCAGGCTTGCCGACCTTTCTGTCTGACTTATTTTATGATCACTTTCGTGGTGGCACACAGAGGTCTCAGTAGGCTCACTAACGGTGTCCTGGTGCTGTCTTTGCGAAAATCGGGTAAAACGAATCTTGATTTCATTACTTTTTTTAGACGGAATTAAACATATACAAATAAAATTAAGTAAAGATTTCCAATGTGGTCCACAGCAAAATGTTTCAGTCATAGCTGAATGAAAAATCAAAAGAAAAAAAAACAAACTATACATGCTGTAATGTCTCACACAAATGAAATGACAAGTCCTGTGCCTTTTTATTTATTTATGTTTACAAAATAAAAAGAAAATACCCAATTAAAATAAATATATAAATATATATATATATAAATATATATAAATATATATATATATTTATGTATACTTTCACCCACCTCCCCTATAGTGACACATAAGCACCAACCCTGACATTCATTTCCATATACCCCTTACATAATATTATCAATTTTTATAATCTACATTCAATTAAAAATATGACGTCATCTATATGAAAATTGCTTATCTTATCTATGCTATAGATCTTTATCTATTACTGATAAGATCTTGACATGCATTTGACAGAAGGTGGTACCTTATACCTCCTCGGAACGGTCGGAGAGCAGCTTGGGGTTAAGTATCTTGCCCAAGGATACATTGGCATGCAGCCCGCAGTAGCCAGGAATTGAACCACTGCCCTTCCGATCAGTAGGTGACCTGCTCTACCTACTGAGCTACAGCCACCCAGCCAGACTTAAAAACAAACAAAAGAAGTGAAGGGAAGCTAAAATTGGAGTGATGTGCTCTCGCTTGCTTGCACCAGATAAAAATTGAGCAGCAGCATTTTGCATCAGCTGTAGGCGAGCAATGGAGGCCTGGCTAATTCTGATCAAAAGTGCACTAAGACAAGACATTATAAAAGCATGTATTACCATTTTGAGAGAAGAGGCTTGATTTTTGACAGCTGCCTCAACTGGAAGAAGCAGGATTTCACCACTGCGTTTACCTGAGTATCAAGCCTTAAAGTCGGGTTCATTTTCACACCTAAATTAGTGATAATGGTTTCTCATATGGGGTCAGCAGAGGGGGTACTGCTGGTGCCACCATGTCTAAACAACAGAATTGCTGTCTTTTTTCATTAAAATTCAGAATATTTAGTGACCTCCATCCCCTGATGTCTGTAACAAGAGGCTGGATTAGAGCACAAAGTGTGTTTCAGTGGAAAATACACTTGACATTCGTCTCCCTAACAGTGAAAAGAAATATCATGTTTCCAAAAAATAGTGCCAGGTACACGAAGAAAAGGAGAGGTCCCAGAATGGAGCCTTGTGGATCCCCCCCGGGGGAGGGCCGCGGGGGCAGACTTAACGTCATCAGTGCTGACACTGAAACTTCTGTCTGAGAGGTACGACTTAAACCACTGGAGTGCTGCACCTGTGATGCCCACACACTCCTCCAGCCTGGAGATGAGGATCTCGTGGTCCATAGTGTCAAAAGCAGCTGTTAAGTCTAATGTTTCAAACTTTGCAGCACCACACTAGAGGTCAAACTACTATTAATAATGGTGAGAATGAATAAACCAAGGGTAGGAAAAACTTGTTTAACAAGTTGAGAGGGGACAACATCAAATGGGGAACCTGATGGCTTCAAACTGGAAACCAGCTGTTCTAAAAAGGAGAGTGAGACAGGCTCAAAGTGGTCAAACTCAGCCGAACAGGGTATTAGGGTTTATGGATCATGAGAAGGTGGTGAAATGAGGGCCCTAGTCGTTACAACCTTCTCTAAAAGGAAGGAATCGATCACAAATTTCCCTGGAAGTTTCCAGATGGACGTGTTCATGGTCATGGTAAAAGCACACGGGGGGTGTGAGAGTTAGAAACAATTATATCAGAGAAGAATTTTGACCTAGCTGCTTTTACAGTTTTCTGATAACACTGAAATCTTTCTCTCAGCATTTCAAAATGAACCTGCAACCTGTCCTTTTTCCACCTTCGTTCAGCTTTCCTGCACTCCCGTCTAACGGCACGGGTATACTCATTTAACCATGGCTCCAATCTGGGCTTTACTTCATTTTTAATGGAGCTATAGAGTCCAGGATGGTGTGTGTGTGTGTGTGTGTGTGTGTGTGTGTGAGAGAGAGAGCGAGAGAGACTGTGTGTTTGTTGCTGGCAGCCATCTGTTAATAAATGCCTCAACAAGCAGTGCTGCTTGGCAGCATCTCCACTCTCATAACTGAGAGCCAGTGCTGCTGGGAGGCAACAGGAGCTTGGACAACAAACCCCTGCAGTACTGTGCTGCAACTAGAACATGAGAGACAAAATAGCAAAATACATTTTTCCTTCAAAATAAAGTTGTGTGATGCTAGTACTGTACTCAAAGTGGTGAACCACACAGCACAGTTTTTTCCATGGATCCCACAAATGTGCTATGAATCACAAATTGACAAGTGACTGCACTGAATTAGTGACCCCTCACCTATGGTGGGGGTTATGTTACGCCTCGATAACCATAAATCCACCAAGTAGCGGCATTATTTGTTTTATTATTTATATATATTTTAAGGCTTTATAAACCCTTCCCACACTCCTATAAACCTTTCCCTCTCTTACTACAACTTGAATGATGAAGATGATGAATTATATAACTGTGCAGTACTGATGGTGATGAAGGTGATGACGTGTACAGTCCAAGAAGAGCAATAGTTTCTGAAGGCACCACAAAATCAGGTGCTTCATCAAGTATCTTCACCCTCAGCTGTAACTGAGTGATGAACATAGTTATGGGGTGTTGTATAAATACCCGTATACCGCAAAATCCCGCGATATAGCGAAAACTCAGCAATACAGAATGAGATACTTTTTAAAAAAAATCTGTGATACAGTGAGGTGAACCACGATATAGCGAGGGACAACTGTACATGAGCCTTCATTCTTTGTCCCATTATGGCAGCATCCCAAATTCTCTTTTATTGTGTCTAAACATAGAAACCAAACAGCAAGATGGTAAAACTAATCCAAACCTCCATAATCTAATTACAAAGCTCAAGAGTACAGTGGAACCAAAGAACGTGCTATTAAAGCACATTTCCTCACTCACACCTCTTCCACTTTTTCAGTCAGATGGGCATAAAGCATCGGGCTGCTTTAGCATCAACATTATCTGTGATGTGATAAAAGCAAGCAAGCCATGTGCTTATGGAGACTGAGAATGACACGCACACACACACACACACACACACACACACACACACACACACACACACACACACACACACACACACACACACACACACACACACACACAAAATGAGTTTTCTGTACTCCAACGTAGGCAAAGACAGCTCTCAGGTTTAGCTATGGAGAGATGCTTCATGTTTCTACACCATGCAGTAGTGCCATCACATGGCCTGTGGTATATTTATGTGGGTGTAATCATTACTCATCCATCTACCTGAGGCCACAGCCACAAAACAGTCAGTGACAGGAAATAATCCCTCATTAGATGTGATGGAGGCGGCGAACAGGATATCCTCATAGAAGAGAAAGCATCAGCTGGCAGCCTGAGCTATAGTAACCAGAGATGAAGAGTGTGTGGGCAACAGCGGGCAATGTTTGTATGGATGGATACGTCCATGCTCACTGCAGACCACACAAAAAGGCCCAGATGTGTCACAGATGTGACAGAGTTTTTTTGTTTGTTTGTTTCGGGTTAGGGTTAGGGTTTTCCAATCCATTAAAGCATTTCTTTCATTAGTCCTCAGGAACAGTTCTCCAGCCTTCTTGAAACACAGTCCAAAGCTCTTCTTTGGGTCTTGGCTGCCTTTTCTTCTGTCTTTCTTTCTCTTTCTTCTCTCAAGGTGAGAGAACTGCTTCAATTATGTTGAGGTCTGGGGTCTTGGGAGGCAAATACAGTACCAGTCAAATGGGTGAGTGTGTCCAAACTTTGACTGGTAGTCTGCATGACTGACAGACAATCTTCCATTGTGTTTTTTGTTGTTGTTTTTTAAACCCAGGTATGTTTTTCCAGCATTGGCAGGAATCATTGTTGTGCTGAAAAATGAAGCTGTTGCCAATCAGATCCTTTCCAGATGGTATTTGCATGGTGGATCTAAATCTGATGCCATCGATTTTGACAAGATCTCCGACACCACTGGCTGAAATGCAGCCCCAAACCATGACAGAACCTCCACCGTGTTTTACAGCAGGCTGCAGAGACTGCAGAGGCCTCCTCTGTACAAACTCAATTTTATTTATTTTCACATTTGATTTAATCTCCATAAGATCTGTTGCCACTTTTGTACAATTTTCATTTCATTTACATTAACAAACAAACAAAAAAATCATTTCTCTGAAAATGGTCAGGTATAAGGACTGGACTAAAAATGAGTGAAAAAGCAGCCAATGTCCAGATAAATCTGTACAGACTGAAATGTTCAACTCACTTTCAGGGATTTACTGCAAGCATGTGCAATTTGTTTTTTGTTTTTTTTTAATATACCGTTAGCTGACATGCTAACAGAAAAGCAATGGATAAGCATATAATACTTCATTTCATGCTATACAGTCCAGTGAGTTGTGTTTTGTGTGGACAGTCTCAAACAAACGTGCATTTGGTTTCTGTAAGTCTATGTTTCACTGCCAGTTCACTCAGATATATTTTGACCGTTGAAACAAACTTCGTCTATGCCAGTCATAATCTCTCAGCCAGTCAGCTGAGCTTTAGCACTAAGGAACACAATTTTGTCTGTGCTGAGGAGAAGAAAATTTCTGGCCTTCCACATATGGCCTGTTTTCACTACGTAACAGTGATGCCAGAAGCAATGGTTCTGTGGAAGTATCATGACCTTTCTATCCAACAGTAACATATATACAAAAAATATTCATGGATCATCATGCATAATATTTCAGGAGCAAATGCCTTCACTGAATGACAGAGCAATCAGTAACCCACACAATCTCTCTAATCACACAGCTGCTTTCACACTAACAGCACAATATAAAGTGCTTTGCATTGACTGTAATTTGATATACACAACATGAACCTAGCACCTTGTGACTTAAAGATGCAGTCAGTCCTGGTCCAACAAACATGTTAGTAAAGTGAGCTACACTGTATTTTATGCTGTGCACTTTTACTGCCACATGGAGGCACTGAAATCTCAGCTTTACACTGTAGGCCTGACTATCAAGAAGCATTTATTTCATATCCTTAAGGAACATCTGTAGCTGTCCTCATGTAAAAGTCACACTGTAATAGAAACAAATACAAAAATGCAAGCACATTTTCATGCATACTTAAATCCAAAATGAATATTATATCAATGTTCTATTTTGGGACATTAGTCTATTTGTTCTCTGTGAAGGTCTATTATGCTTAGTTATTGCTGGATGATTTGCACATTTTGCAAAGACTTGAACTTGTTAAGCTGAAAGCAGCATCTATGAGTCAAGCTTCACAAAGTGGTCTAATGCTGCTGCTGGATTCAGCATACCTGAAAGACCAGCTGCCAGGTGCAGCTGTACAGCAGAACCAGCAGAAGGGTGAATATGCATTAGATAATGTGCCAAACTGAAGGTATCATGACACTGTGCTGCAGCCTCCCTTTAATGAATGCTGGCTGTGCAACACAGTGAGAGCAAAGTAAATAGAACAGAATAGAATGCCTTTATTCTCATTATACAGAATGTACAGTGAGATTGGAGGGCCACTCCTGTTCAATGCCATACAGCAGAAAGTCAAACTTTCTAAAAATATAAAATAAAACTTCTAAAAATATACAGAAAATAAAATAGAATGTATAAAAATATATATATTATAAAAAAAATAAAATAAACAGTAAGTATATACATATAAACATGAAGATGGTGAGTAGTGCACTTGAATGAATATTGGATATTACACAATTGACAGAATGTCTTAGATTTCTTAGCTGTTATTTACTGATTGCTACATAGATATTGTTCAGTATGAATAATCTAATATTGCACAGAGATGTGGGTGTTGCACAGTTATGGTGGGTGAGTGTGTGAGTTCAGGGTGGTGATTGCTCTGGTGAAGAAACTGTTCTGGAGTCTGTTTGTTCTGGCTTTGATGCTCCTGTAGCTCCTGCCAGAGGGCAGCAGGTCAGAGGTCAAAGCCAGGGTGTGAGCTGTCCTTGATGATGTTCCTGGATCTGCTGATGCAGCGGGAGGTGTAGATGTCCATCAGGGAGGGGAGAGGGCAGCCAACGATTCTGAAGCCTCCCCCTGTGTGCCTCAGTGAAGCTGCCGTACCATACTGTGATACAGTACATCAGCAGGCTCTCAGTGGATGAGCGGTAGAAGGTGAGCAGCAGGTTTGAGTCCAAATTGTTCTTCCTGAGGACCCTCAGGAAGCACTAAAGCAGCTGCACTAAGGCAGACAGGGGGAGGCTTCACACATCAGCTGGATCATGCAAATACATAGACAATGCGCCTAGTCACACACAAATGCCTAACTTAAATGCCCACATCCAAATTTAGCAAGAGGAGGAATAACAGATGATTACTGCCAGGGTGGAAGCTGGAACTGTCCCATCCATCCTATCCCAGTTGTCCCAGCAGGGTACACCTGTACAGGTCACCAGCCTGTCACAGGGCCAACACAGAGAGATAGACAACCATCCACACTCACATTCACACCTATGGGCAATTTAGAATCACCAATTAACCTAACCCCAGTAACTGCATGTCTTTGGACTGTGGGAGGAAACCCACACAGACATGGGGAGAACATGCAAACTCCATACAGAGAGGCCTGGGCTAAGGTAGAATCAAACCCAGACCTTCTTGGAAGGTCTGGGACTGTCCCACAAATCAAAATTTGAATTTCAAAGGCAAAAAATCAAAATCTTTAATGTGAATACTGCTTTCTTCTGAGCAGTTCATCAGTCTTTCTGCTGCAGTTTAGCTCCCATACATGGCCTTGAAAACTAACTGTTGATTAAAAAAAAGAAATAAATAGAAGTCTTTTTATCAGCTCTCAAGTCAAGTCGACAAACCAGAACACTATTGTAGCTTTACCTGATGGGTCATGAACTTAGTGTTAACTAAGTGTTAAGTGTTAACTAAGTGCAACAGGTAATGTTGCCACTGTAGATGCATTGTAACAGCTCTATAACTTCTTGGCCAAGCACAAGTGTGAAGTCCCAATATACCAGCTATGCTTTGTTGCATGCCTGTAATTGGAGGCTTGATTGCTTCATAGTATGGAGCAGATTATTTCACCGGTGCAAGTTTTCATTGCCACTCATGCAACTGTATTCCTCACGTGTAAATTCATCAACCCAGGCGTGTAGAAGTCAGCAGACACAAAGAAGCCATCACACACATGAGAGTGTCTGTTTTACGCACTGCTGCAGTTTCACGCTCCTGTGGGCAACTGTCAGTGCTTGGTGCTGAATCCAGCTCGCGCCAATCAACTGACTTTGACGGTCTGGAGTGCAGAGCTCAAAGGAAGATGGGCCCTAATGTGATTGGTCACCTTGATGGACAATTCACGTTACCGCATTAAACCGAGTTACACCATGGCAGCATCAGAAGTGCCATTTTCAACCATATATGTTTAGAATTTGTAAAATAAAGTTTGCTGACTTAAGCTTTAAAACCTGTCACAGTCCATCACCCAGCCAGGCTGGTGTATCCTTTCTTTGTCCCCTCTGTCTCAGTGTGTTGATGGGCCCTCCTGGGTTCCCACTCTCCTGCTCAGCTACCCAAGTCAGTGACTTTGGGTCTTTATGACATCTGTTTGAACTGCTGTTGGCAAAAACCTGTCTTTTTATCGGTGTGTCTTCTCTGTGCAGATTTCCCTGTGAGTGAAGAGAGAGTGTGACATTTGTTTTGGATCAGTCTGTTGTGTGGACTCCTGCCTGTCTGTGAGAACTGCTGATGTGTGTGGACTTTGTCGTCTTGAGACTCACATTGTGCAATTGTTATCCTAATTATAAATAAACCTTTTGAACTTTTAGTCACGAGTCCAGCGTTTGAGTCCAGCTGCTCTGAGCCGTGACAAAACTGAAGGGTTCTAAGACAAGTTCAGAAGCTTCTGCAGTCCTGTAATCTGTTTAATCATCCCTGAGAAAAGGGAAAATAATTTTCATGATCGATGAGTAAACAGAATTTTCCAAGATGTGAACAAATATAAAACGTGCTTATGTTGCTGCCAGATCAGTGAAACAGCTGCACACATCTGGCTGCAGAGCTCCACTCACTGTGGGATCAGGCGCCACTTTAACAGCATTCTGTGGAGTGGGCAGCAGAGGAGGCTGTGACAGGCTTTCTTTTTACAGCACAACGTGACAACAGTAAGTAACTCATTTATCTGATCTGAACTGGTGTCTGATCAAACAGTTAAAGTTGTTGCTGCCAGTTTGTTTAAATCCAAGGGTCTCATAACTGTTATACACACCATCCTTGTAGCTGCTGTGAGCTTGGTATGCTAATGCTTTGTGGTTTTCTCTGTGCAGCTAACCAGCAGATTAACTTTAATAAGTTTGTGTATTTGTTTATTTACAAATCTTTAATAGTGTTCATAAAGAGACTAGCAAGAAAAACATTACCGAGCTGTTTCTGTTAGGAACGTAGATCATTAATAAAATAAAAGGTCAACAAATGTGGTGAAATAATGCTGATTACACCAGGTAACACATTTCCTATTTAAACTGTGTTTTTCCAGTTCTGTACATGTAAACAAACTAAAAAATATACTTTTGTGGTTCGGACATTGATTTTACAGATTTGTCATTTTCCCATATAATATCAGTTAGTGGTTTTCATTTAGGTTTTAACCTTTTCTTCAAACTGTTTTTTCTTCAAAAATTTCCTATAAAAATGGTAAAAATGTTCAATTAAAAGAGAAAATTCCAGTAAGTTGATCTATTTAATGTATTTATGTACTTTGGGGCAAAAAAAATCATTCTAAATCCACAAAAGCAAAGTTTGACAGGAATAATGGGCATTTTATATTGTTTTACAATAAAAAGTGTTAGAAAATAATACATCATGCTACACAGTGTTATCAACACTGTGGAAAAAGTATCCTATCCTAAACCCTATACTTATATAAACATAGTAATACTACATTCTGTAAAAATAAACTTTTTTATGGATAAATCAAAAATCACTATTAGGGCTGGGCGATATATCGAGTTTTAAAGAAATATCAATATATTTTCATATGCGATATAAGATGAGACAATACCGTTTATACCGATATAGTTTATATCGATATAGTTTACATCGTTGTGCATTATGCTGCCCCACCATTGCTTCAGCATAAAGTTCATCTTGAACCTGCAAAATGTAGCCTGATTGGCAGAACCCACCAAACAGTTCAGACAGCTTCTACAGATACCCAGGTTATAGAGAAGATACTCCAGTGAAGGGGAAGGAAAAAACTCACTAAGTTACACAACATCTGCAAAGGTAAAAAAAATCCATGGATCAGTTCTACTAGTTAAATGCAAGCTTACGCTTTTTTTTTTTTTTTTAACTCATCCATTTGCTGGAGTTTGGATGGATTAGAAGCTTTGCACTAGATATATCTGCAAACCTTACACAGGACTTCAGAACAATGAATGTAGTTGATCTGTTGAGGACAGATGGGCGATATCACTTTAGGGAGGTGAAAGCCAGGGGAAACACTTGTGACACATACTCAATATATCTAACTGGGTGAGAGCTGCAGCTGCTGAAACCAAAGATTTGAATCCAGTTGGATTAGGCAGGGAAGAGTGATGGGTGCTGGAGCCGGCTGATAATTCAAATGGAGGCATAATTACAGCCTGAGGGAAGTCAGCTCTGTCAAGAAGCCAAAACGACATTAGACACAGATCAATGGAGCATGTCAGGAAAAGAGAGAGTAGAGCATCAGAGGCCCATGTCACTAACAAACACAAACATATCATAATGAAGAAAAGCAAACAGAAACAACGTTGTCACTGAAGTGGAAGGTGAATCAAATGCAATGCTAGAGAAAGCTGGAGGCTAAATGAAAATTCTTGGAGTAGAGCCCCCTTAACCTTTTCTCTCACTCTTGGACTGCAGCAATCAAAGAGAAATTCAGACAGAAAAGAGAGAAAAATGAACAGATTCATTTATCTGTCTGCCTCCTATTATTCCGTCTTAAATCCCCTGATATTATCGGTTTCTTTCATTTGCTAAATTTATCAGTGACCCCTTTCTCTCAAAGCCCACAATCATCTTCCTCTGACATGCTGGCCTCTTGCATCCTCCTTGTTTTCTCCCTGACTGATGTCTGTTGCATCGGGCTACATGGGGATGTATGGATGCTGGAACAGCTAGGCCCCAGGCCCAGGCTGCCTCAAAGCAGCAACAGTCTGTGCTTCGGTGCTGGATGATACAGGATTAGCTTTGTAACAAAGATAATTACTTGCAGGTACAAATAAAACAAGGCAGAGTGTGAGAACAATGTGCTTTCTGCTCACAAGGAAGTTTGAAAATACAAGATGAGAAAAAAGACAAACTGAAAACCTAATTCCTGGGGTGCTATAGCTCAGAGCAGGTCATCTACTGATTGGAAGGCTGGTGGTTTGATCCTTGGCTGCTCCAGTCTGCATGCCAAAGTATCCTAGGGCAAGATATTGAACCCCAAGTCAGAGAGTGAATGTGTGTTAATGCACTTAAGTGCAGAAAGAAGTGTGTGTGTGTGTGTGTGTGTGAGTGAATGAGGCATGTTGTATAAAGCACTTTGAGTGCTCAAGTAGAGTCAAAAAGATGATTTTTAATAATGGGGTTCAGCATCTTGCCTGAGAATACTTTAAGAATCTTAAAAGACCAGGTTAAATCACTTGATATTTATATCAAATATCAGGAGCTGGAGCCCCAAATTTGTTTATAGTGAATGTTCTAAGTAGCATTTATTAAACAACACCTAAATACAGATAAACAGAGATCATAAGGGATCATTCACAATTATCAACATTTTCCAAAATGCACAAACTGTACGCCAGGGGGAGGGGCTTAACACCCAGCGTATGCTTTTCAAATAGTTAGGAAATGTCGGTCAGAACTCTGTAATTTGAGCACTGCTGCCTGACCACCAAAGCCCGAGGCATCCACTTTTGTTCACTTGTACACCACTGCACTATTGTGTGGTCTGCAGTGATATGGCCTCAGGTCTGGCAGATCAGTTCAAAGGCCTGAATTGTGTAAAATAGTCAGTAATCGATTTACAGATAGACTCTACTGATGATATTAGATAGGAACAAGTTGTGAGTGCCGCACAACAGGTGTGGAAAGCAGCCAAAGCCATTCCATCCATTTCAACAAAGAAATGCACAGCGGCAAAAGACTTTCTGCCTTATTGCCTTTGTCTGTGTAGACCTGTTTGGTGAGATGCCTGCTGCTCAGCTGGATGGAAAGTAAGACTCTATATTGCACCCTCTTGCAGCCATAGCCATGGAGCCCAGGCTACCAGTGCCTGGCGTGGTGTGACTTTGCGGGAAAGGCAAAGGTCAAAAGCCTCACCCCACTTCTTCCTTAGGTCTCTAACCTGCTGAATTGCTCTTTTTTGCCTCCCCAAAGAACCCTTAGACGGTGACAGCTCATATGGGGAATCCACAATGACCTGCTTATACTTGTCAGGCAAGTTGGAGAGACTTAGCCACCACAATCTTTCCCCTGCCATGGCCAGGCCCATGACACAGCCACAGCCCTGTACTGCACCCCTAGAAAGCCAGAGAATAAGATCCATAATGACACATATCTCCTTCCAAATCATAAGACTGGGGGTACTCTTATCCAGCAGGTGACCCCTGCCCTAAGACAGCTCAGCCTGGCAGACTTGAGAGCAAGGTGACCACATTAAGATTTTTTATGGACTGAACTGCTGAGTTGTAAACCTTTTGGTACATGGAGACTGTGAAACACTCCATTTTACCTGGGAGTGTGGAATGTTGGTTTGGGTGGAGATGATATGCCACTGACTGCTCCACCACTGGGGGTTTGGCAAGCCCCCAAAATCTCACCACTGGCAATCTTCAGATGAACCCTTTACAGGTACTCTGTGGTGAAAGGGTTTGTCCCAGTAAAGCCTCAATCCTTCATGCATGCGGGGATGATGGTCATGAGCTGCTTGGTGGGTGCTTGATGAGCATGCAATGTTTTCCTGTCATACAGATCGTTGTCCTCTCCCTTGTCATCCAGCACTGTAGGCCAGTTAGTATACAGCCTGGCTGCTGCACGCTTGCATCTCTCATTAAGATTGAATTCAAGGGGAGAGGATTTCCCCACCAATGGAGCTGCCAGGCTGCAGTCCCTGGACGGGATGGAGATCCACGGTAAATGGTAATGGATTAGTTCAGTCCGTGCCTTGAAAGATGCTGCTGTGTAAGGCAGCATCTTTCAAGGCACTGTGCCATATAGAGCATATAGAGCTTTTCTACTTTTACTGAGCACTCAAAGCGCTTATACAACACGTTTATATTCACCCATTCATACAAGCACTTCCATCTGTAAGCTAAGTGCTTTTACTACCATTCACACAAATTCACACTCCAACCCTTGTGTTGGAGAGCAACTTGGGGTTCAGTATCTTGCCCAAGGATACTTGGGCATGCAGCCCGGAGCAGCCAGGAATTGAACCGCCAACCTTCTGATTAGTAGGTGACCTGTTCTACCTCCTGTTCTACCTCCTGTTCTACCCCCATTTTGATTGTGAGCACTATCTGCAGTGTCAAAAACCTGACCATGCTATAGGTAGACGACTTTAAAGAAGAAAAACTGTGGAACAGAATGACAGCGATATGTAACTCTGCTGTGGCTTAATGAGTTCAAATGGAGTGGGCATCTGAGGTAGGGTCAAAATGCAAGACTCCCTTGTTGTCACTCTCCTGCTCAAATAAGGCAGAAAGGACTCAAATGAGCAAAGTCAGCTAATTTACCCCCAAAGTTAACTCACAAAGAAAGACCAACTAACAAGACCATTAATCAACAGGCGAACTGAAGTGGCACAATCTGCTGCAGCACCATCCAAATGAGAGATCTTGACTGTGTAAGGCAGCATCTTTCAAGGCACTGAGCCAGCAGAAAAGCCTTTCACACATTATAACACATTCTTTACTTATTCTGTCAACCAAAAGTAAATCAGTCATGTGCTAAACGTACCTTGTCTTTCAGGATTTTAGCTCTCTGGCTGTTCTGTACAAGTCTTCTCCCAAGCTTCTTGGCATACCAAATAGAGGCAAACATAGTGGCAAGTGAAATAATAGTGTTCGCTGCAGTAACAGCCCAAACAGTGCTAGTTGCTGCTGTCCATTTGAACTGAGTGCTCCTTATCAGTCTAGTATACCGCACAGACGAGGGCGGAAAAAGAGGGAGGGAGAAAAGATGGGAGATTCAGAGGAAGGGAGAACGTCTGCACAGCAAAGTCAGGTCTCTGTCAGCCACAAAAGCAAAGGGAGGGAGGGAGGAAGAGAGAGCTGGAGGAAGAGAGGTTAAGAGAAAGAAAGGGAGGACTGACCACTGTTTTGCACATAGAAACAGCATCTTCAGCACCAACTGAAACCAGGCTGTCAGCACCTCACAGAAAGAGGCGTGGAAAGGAGTGATTTGTGTTTGTTTCTAGTAACAGTACAGCAGCCCTCATCATCCTAAAGTCAGTTGGAATTGCTGTTTTATGTTCAGAATCTCTAACTGTCACCACTGCCTTTCTATAAGCAATTCATCGATTTATGCTACTCATGTGTTACAGTTCCAGAATGATAATTACACAGTTTAACAACATGTTCTAATTAGCATCAATGTTAAAACCAATGACATAAATAACAGTAATAATAGTAATGTCACATTTCAATGGGACATACTAGGCAACAGTCAGTTCTCAAAGTTAAGGTGCTGGAAACAAAAAAACCCAAAACAAAAACAGGATCCAAGCTGCTATGAAGAAATGGAATCTTGTGGGATGTTCCCAGTACACACTGGAAAACCACAAAGCATAGGAAAATATTCCATCTGTGAGTGAAGAATAGCCCGTGTAGTCTGTATTGCTGGAAGTAAGATTTTACTGTAATGACATTTTCTGGAACACAGTAATGTAAAATATTAGTGTACTAAATTCAGTAATGACAAACAGTTATGTGGTTACATATGTTCTTTCATTGACTGCGATGGCCAATCAGATGAAAGATCAACAGTGCATTTTTCTCAAACTCAGGAAAGCCAGATTAATGTCAGCTGCATCTAACTTCTGGTCATCGCCATTTTTAGCCAAATAATGTGGTTCTTCAGCAGGTTCCAACTGAATGCCCCTGACCGCTCTCTGCCACCTGTGTGGAAGTTCACTCTTTTGCACACACTGCTGTTTCACTAACAAGCTGGATCAACCACCAAATCATGGACCAGAGAAACTAGAATAACACAAAGAAAGGGAGTGTCACATTATTTTCTGCCCATGATGCTGTTACACCAGTATATCCTTATTTAGCAGTTTACTCTTATAACATTTTTCAAAATGATCAAAAATCTTATATAGAGATCTATAGATATCTTAAGGGTTTAAGCCACATCTAAAATATCAGAGAGAAACTGCTTCAGAGCACATATGTACACAATGTATTCTGTACCAACCTCCCATAATAACATGGCTGCCATTCTATCAGTAAAGATAAGGAGTGCTGAGGGGTAATTTCCAGGAAAGATCACACCACACAGCTGGACAATGATATCCTGCAGGCTGGGGAGGATGACACGGTGATGTTTTCTCAGCCTCAGTCTGGCTCATCGTGTCCTGGTTTGTCCTAAACACAGCTTTCCATTTACAATTACTGCACATGTTTGTCAGTGAGAAAGACCGACAGTAGACACAGGCAGACAGTACACTGAACAGGCCAACCACAGTTGTATGGGGCATGTATTTACATTTCTCATGAGGTGCACGTCAGGTTACATCGTAGGTTACAGCATATGGATCAGATGGGTTTCCAGTTACGACATAAACTTCACAGTGAAACATAAATCACTGGTTAATGCCGTCTACTGGAATTTTCACTCCAGCTGCCTCCTATATTTTTCCTTGGCCTCCCGGACAAGTTCTTAATATTAAAAAAAATACATGTTAAATAGTATATAATAAATAGTAGAGAGTAAATATTGATATACAAAATGGTCGTACAAAAATAAAAAGACTGGAGTTAACAAACAGACTAACACACAGGCTACTAAACTGCAACTGTGGAACAGTGTAGGAGTGGCAACGTCCGTGGTCCACTTATTCACAACAAAAAAGGTCTCAAATCAAAATCTTCATTAAGACCATGTGGAGATAAAGTGTTAAGAGTATAAATCCAATGTGCTTCTCTCTTTAACAAAAGAGAATTAACATCACCTCCATGTGGTGGAGGTTTTATGGCCTCGATGCCACAATAATGCAGTGACGAGACATTATGAGAAACTTGTGTGTAAAATGTCTTTCCACAGAACTCTTACTGTCATGGTTGCAAATGTTGGCCCGGTGTTCTGATATTCTGTTTTTTAAGGGTCTTGTAGTTTTCCCTACGTAGTCCAAACCACACGGGCATTTAAGTAAATAAATAACGTTGGTGGTTTGACATGAAATAACTCCTTTTATTTTATAGGGGTTCCCACATCGAGGATGATGAAAAACTTTGGTTTTATGAGTAAAGTTGCATTGTGTACAGGGTCCGCATCGGTAATTGCCTGAAGGAATATGCGTTAGGAAATGGCTCGTTTTTAGAGACGGGAGACAAGAGTGAACTAAAAAATTCCTCAGGTTAGGAGGTCTCTTGTAGACAAAGCGTGGAGGTGCCTGTAGACATTTAAGAGATGGATCTGAGCTAATAATATGCCAGTGTTTATTAATAATGGCTTGTAATGCCATTTTCCACTGATAACGTTCTTGTTCCTGCACCCCTTCAACTGCTGGATGTGCGTGTTTGGCTTGTATGAAGCAAGACTGACTCCCAGGGTGCTCACATATTTCCACTGGGAGCTCTGCTTGTCCATCATGATTGGAATAACAGTCAGTGGACAGGAGACAGACAGCTTCAGAGATAATTTTGTGGATGTCAGACCATGAGATGGAGTCCTGGCACTCAAAGTACCCCAAGACCTGCTCCAACACAGGGTAAGTCCTTACACCATCAAGACAACAGCTTCATCAGCAATCCTGGAACTCCATCCAAAAGGACCCAGGACTTCAAAGCCAGAGATGATCATTTTGATGATCCCCAAAACTTTTGGGAAAATCCTCTGTGGACTGACGAGATGCAGGCTGAACTTTTTGGAAGGTTTCTCAAATAAAATTACCAGCATTTGATGAAAAGAACATCATACCAACAGTCAAACATGGTAGTGGGAGTGTGATAGTATGAAGCTGCTTACATGTTTCACAGGATGTGAAACGTGTAATTCACAAATTAGCAACAAAACAAGAAATCTGAAAGTAGGAAAATACTTTTCCAAAGTACTGTATACAGCTCAGGGCTGAAAACCTGAAAATGGCATTAAATGGGTTTCAAATAACACCACAGATTCAGAGTAACAGGACTCACCTGTCAAACATCTCCTGTAAAACTAACAGAATTTCATGAAACAAACATCATACCAGCAGTCAAACATGATGGTGGTCATGTGATGGTCTGGGGCTGCTTTGCAGCTTCAGGACCTGAACAACTTGATGTAATTTGAAGGACGTTTCGTACCTCTTTGTTCTTTCTGGTTGGCTTCTTTATTTGATTCTCAGGCTGTTTTAGTTCTCTTCAAGGTTATGTTCATCTATATGTAATTCCTTCATTCTGTTACGCCTTCCTTGTGTTCTGTGTCAAGTCTGCACTTCTGCCATGTCTAGTCTTTTCCTGTTTTATTTTGCCGGTCCCTTGTAGTGTGTGCATAGTGTTCATTTTTGCTCCCCTTGTTTCATTAGTCTTATCCTGTTCACCTGTTTCTTGTTCTGCTCAGCTGTCTACACTTCCCTCAATTACCTTGTGTGTGTAATTAAGCCCTCAGTTTTTGTCAGTTCTTTGTTGCATCCTCGGTGGCTACCACACCTGCTGTGTGTGCTGTCATATATGGTTTTCCTTGGAAGCGATTTTTAACTGGATTCAAGTTGAGTTGTCCCTAAGCTACTGGAGTCTTTGGTTGTGTACATACTGTAGGGTCACTGTCTTATTTGAAGGTCAACCTTCCATCATGTTTCATTGTTGGAATGGTATCACACATCATCAAGAAGAAAAATGACACTGTGTAGTGAAAACCAGAAATCAGACGCTACAAGGCCAACCATCCTGCTCTCCACCAGGGCACCAATCAACATTGGTGCATGGAATGTTAGGACCATGTAAAAAAAAAAAAAAAGGGAAGACAACCAAGTTGTGCAACTACAACCTTGCATTGCTTGGAATAAGGAAAATGCAATGGGCACAATCTGGACAGAAAAAACTAACAGGAGGGATGCTCCTATATTCAGGACATAAGGAGGAAAATGCCCTCATGAATAATGTATTTCATCATGAATGCAGTACAATACTTCAAACGATGGGACAGTAGAAGTAACAGATCTGTTCTACAAGAGTCTGCAGGCCATCTGAGAGACGTTCAATGACATATTAACATCCTGATGGGAGACCTTAATGCAAAATTGGGAAGGGACAACACCAGTTATGAAGATGTGATGGGGAGACATGGCCTTGGGTTGGGAATGGGTTTGCAAACCTGTGCGCCCTAACAACCTGATAATTAGGCGCAGTCTTTGCACACAGGAGGATATGCAAGGCAACTTGGGTGTCACTGGATAGCAGCACTGAGAACCAGACAGACCACATCTGCATCACCAAAAAGTACATGAGATCACTGCAGGATGTAAAGGTGAAGTGAGCAGCTGACATCAGATACAGATACTTACTCTGGATGGCATTACTTTGGCCTCCAGTAACACTGTGAGAAATCTTGGAGTCATTTTTGACCAGGATATGTCCTTCAATGCACATATTAAATATGTAGGACCACTTTTTTGCATTTGTGCAATATTTCTAAAATTAGAAACATCCTTTCTCAGAGTGATGCTGAAAAGCTAATTCATGCATTTATTACTTCTAGGGTGGACTATTGTAATTCATTATTATCAGGCTGTCCTAAAAGCTCCCTGAAAAGCCTTCAGCTGATCCAAAATGCTGCAGCTAGAGTACTGACAGGGACTAGAAAGAGAGAGCAGATTTCTCCCATATTGGCTTCTCTTCATTGGCTCCCTGTTAAATCTAGAATAGAATTTAAAATCCTTCTCCTCACCTACAAGGTCTTGAATAATCAGGCCCCATCTTATCTCAAAGACCTCATAGTACCATATCACCCCAACAGAGCACTTCGCTCTCAGACTGCTGGCTTACTTGTGGTTCCTAGGATACTTAAGAGTAGAATGGGAGGCAGAGCCTTCAGCTTTCAGGCCCCTCTTCTGTGGAACCAGCTCCCAGCTTGGATTGGGGAGACAGACACCCTCTCTATTTTTAAGATTAGGCTTAAAACTTTCCTTTATGATAAAGCTTATAGTTAGGCTGGATCAGGTGACCCTGAACCCTCCCTTAGTTATGCTGCTATAGGCCTAGTCTGCTGGGGGGTTCACATAATGCACTGTTTCTTTTCATTCACCTTATTTACTTTGTTTATACTCCACTCTGCATTTAATCATTAGTTATCATTAATCTCTGTCTCTCTTCCACAGCATGTCTTTTTTTCTCACCCCCCTCAGCAGATGACCCCCCCTCCCTGAGCCTGGTTCTGATGGAGGTTTCTTCCTGTTAAAGGGAGTTTTTCCTTCCCACTGTCACCAAGTGCTGCTCATAGGGGGTCGTTTTGACTGTTGGGTTTTCTCTGTATTATTGTAGGGTCTTTACCTACAATGCAAAGCACCTTGAAGCATTTCAAGCATACTGATGCATTTCTCCCACAGCAGGTTAAGGCAGCAGGATACTGGGCTCTCTCTCTTTCTCTGTCTCACTGAGCTCAGGGATATTCTTCTTCTTCTTCTTTCCAGTGTTTCTGTCATTATCTCTTCCTCTGTCTGGGGCAGCATCATGATGTTCCCAATATTGTCGTGCTGTCTCTGCTCCACCTGGACTCATTGCTCTAAAGAGACAACACAAAACTCACCAATGACCCTTTTTAGCAGTATGAGCCTAATTTGAGAAAAAAAAGTTCAAATAACTCTTAAATTATCACAATCTCATCAAAATATGTAATAAAATAAAATAAAATCCCAACTATACAATACAAAGTCCACCCTGTCATGTGGGGTTTGGTGACAGGGTGGACAATGACAGGGTGGACATCTTTGGATTAATTTAGTATCTAAGAAGCACGCGGTGGACCATCAGCTACCAAAGTTATTGGTTATTGAAGGAGACCACATGATGTTTTTTTAAATACATTTAAACTTTCTGAAAACTTTTTCTATTAATCAGCTTTTCCTCTGACAGTGTGGACATGCTAAGGTTGACCACACCTAACTACCAACATAATTACATGAAAATGAGGAAATATAAGTGTAGCTGCTGCAACTGTTTCAGCCTCCATTGAAGAACGACAGATTCAGGCTGTTGATGTTACTGATTTCATTAGTTGGTTTCTTAAAGGGGTGATTACTCCATGATGACAGGGGGGACAGAAGTTTTATGGACGTGCACAAAATGTTAAATAAAATAATAAAAATGGAGACAAAAAATCAAAATGGTTTGTTTTACCCAAGAATTTGGTTAGAGTAATAAGAACATTTCAAAAGTGTTTTCATTTTGTGCCATTTATTACCTTATTATTACACTGCTTGAAAGGAGCAGACCAGCGTGTGGGACATACATACATTCTTGTACTGATGTGTGTGTCAGTGTATCCAATTTTATAATACCTAAAATTTTCATTATTTTGAAACATGTTAACAATAATTCACTGATTCTGATGAGGACACCAAAAGGTACTTCATACCTTTGACCCATCAGATTGTCATCATTTTCCATCAGGTGTTCTATTTGGTTGGATTTGTCAGTCTGAGCTTGGATCGTCTTGCAATGATAGACTGGTGCAGTTTTTCCTCAAGGCTCTTTTCTGTAGGCACAACTGCCCTCATTAGATCATCTTCAGTAACTGCACCTTCCTCATCACCACTTTGCGGGTCTGCCATTGCGGTTACAATGTTTCACTAATGCTGTGACAGAGTTTAGTGGTAGAAAACTTAATTTCAAAGCTACGTACAGTCATTAGCAGCAGGGAGTAATAATGGGCTTGACTCGTAGGCACCTGTGCATTTACTGTGCATGTCTGATGCAAAGGCTATTTAACACCTTTCTCATATCACAATTCTTGAGGACCGAAGACCGTTGTCAGCAGGTTTAATGACATTCAAAAGGGTGAAACTGAAAACATGAATATATACAGCATAAAATGTACTTTATAATGAATTTCCGCTGAGTGACATCCTAAATACTTCTATATGTATTAAACTACACTACTGGCGCCATCTTGGACAACCTCGTAAATTGCAGGTAAGTTACATAAAAAAGAGACTCATTTTATGGTCAAATAATGCGTAAGTGAACTATAGCTAACACAAAAACAAATTTCTTTGGTACGCACCGGCAATGCAACCTTGAACAAAGATATATGCAGTAATTTCCTCCAACCGGACATCATAAACTGGGAGTTGCTGCCATTACCGTTTTGTTAGACTGTTACTGCTGTTCAATAAAGTTTAGGTTCAAATAAAATAAAGGATTGTCAAGTTGCAATACCTAAAAAGAACACATGAGGACAGGCTTTCCACTTTTTGTCCTACATGGATGAAATTAGTTCCTGAACGCACAACAATAGCAACTTCATAACAGAGCAGCACCATTCTTACTCAAGAAGTCAAAGAAGAGTCAGGTCGTAGTTTTGCATGTTTATTATCCACTTTCTTGTACATTCAGGTTATATTTCCAACCACATATATCCAAGCTTCTCTCATATTTACCTCACATGAAATATTCCTAGGATGTTCCACATTGTAGATGAGAAGCGAATAACAATAGCATCAAGCTTGCATAACAACTGCATTGTGGTCAAAAGTCTTTGTGCATCAAATCTAACTCTGCTGCTAACCCACGTTTCCTGAGTTCTGTGTGTCCTAGTGAGCATGTCTAGTGAGTGTCTAGTTCAGTTACTACCCAACGTAATGGAAAATGGATTTTTGAAAATGCAGTCTAATGTCATTCAAGACCTTACACAAGCACTAGTGACAACAACCAACAATAACAAATATAAAACACACCACAAACCTACAAACTGAAATTTGTCAAATTTGTCAGAAATTCCTACTTGATTCAAAACCAATTCAGGAAGTTTATTCTCACAAAAGTGAAACAGTGGGAGATTTCAAACAAACAAACCACAAACACAGGAAGGTCTCTTCAGGTGCAACACTGCCACCTACTGGCTCAAAACAGTAGAGCAACAACTGCTTCCCAACAAGCCCCACCTCCCAAATGGGCCATCATTACAAGTTATTGACCCTGCACATTTCACATGGTGCTACTGAACTCAGCAAATATGCAGCACATACTATATATATGAGACCAATGAATACTACTACTTTTGTGCTTCTGCAAATCAAAAAAGGACAAGAAAAGATATGAAGAGGAAAAAGAAATTTAAAAAATCTGAAAATACTTTGAAAAACTGTCTGCTCGTTAATTTGTGCTACGCAGAAAAAAATATTAAAAAAATGATAAAATCACTCACAATGGGTGCTATTCTTTCACCCCTTTTTTCCTTATCAGTGATCAGTCATCTACAAACATTCTTTATATCTAACAAAATACTCAATAGAAGTAGATAAAACGTAATGTAGTGCAAAACTGGGCCATCTGTGGTCACATGCAAAGCAAAAGGATGAACAGAGGAGGGAGAGATCATGTTGGCAGCCGTTCATAGTGCTGCGTTGGGATGAAGGTGGGGGGGATCATGTTTTTTATGCCAGGTGGAAAAATCCAGACTAGGAGTGTGAGGAGAAAGGTTGAGGTGCTGACCTTGAGAGGAGAGATGTGGGAATGGGACACGTAGCCGTGCACGTTTTCGATCTCGGACAGGTTCTTCTCGGACACATGCACAAGCTCTGGAGCGCGAACCTCGCCGGTGAGCTGTAGGAATCCCTGCTCAAGAGGTGGTGAGAGGTCTTCTTGGTAGGGATACTGCTGAGAGTGAAAAGGAAGAAAGAGGAAGAGTTGGTGGTAATGGGGGTCAGATTTGAATGGTGGTCAAAATAAATTTTGTACCACCTCTCTGTTGTTCACAGAATGACAGAAGAGATGGCAAAAAGGATTTATCTTGATTAACTTTAGCAAATTCATGTTCATTTATTATTTTGAATACTTGTCTTTCTTAGTATAAATATTTAAAAAATGTGCTTAAATCTTCTGTCGTTAAAAAGAAGAATGACAATTAATTTGCAGCTATTAAATCATAAAGCACAGAAAAGTATACACACTGCAGAACATCTTATCAGGTTTGAACTGAAACTGAACAGCAGTTTGGCTGTAGAGTTCCAAAATAGTGTTTAACAAAACAATGAATTTAAAGCTGTGAATTATAGTAGCTCCATCTTCATCTTCTCTTTTAAATATAATAGAAACAATGAGAGAGAGCAAGAACCTTTGGGTAGTAACCAATAACTCATGTTGAGTCTGATACAGCAACACATTTTCAAAAAGTTAAGACAGAGGCAACGTGGTGGATCATTTAAGTCACGAGGGACATGTATTATAAAAAAAGCATCCAAAAGATGTACAGATGGAGAGGGGTTCACCATCAGCACAGCCTGTAAAAAGGCAGTGATAATGGTAGGGAGTGTTTATGGGAACAGCAGTAGATCGTAAATGTGTGGTAGTGAACACATGAACACAGACTAAAGTCCAGACACAATAAATTACACATTTTAACATGAGTGATGACAACTGAGCAATGCCTAAAACAGTATTATCTCTAAATACTGCGGTGACAGACATGCATAGAATGATATCATTGTCTTATCAATTGCCAACATGACAATGTATGCAAATTGAATGTGGTGGAAAAAACTACCCCTCTCTCTCACCCAGGTAGTGTTCATCAAAGCTGGGTTCATGCAGGGTTGGTGGTGGCCGTTGCGGGTTGGCCCATGTACTGCTGGTGGCCTGTTCTGAGAGAGCAGGAGGACCATATGTGACCACTAACAGCAGACAGCAAAGGTGAGACTTAACACATTAACAGTTCCACAAACAATCAATTACAGCCAACACTCAGCCTACAGCACAGAAGCACAAACACAAAAGGAGGCAGAGAAGCCATATGTGCTGGAATATACAACCCCAATTCCAACAAATGCTGTGAAAATGTTAAAAAATACATAAATAAATAAAAAATAATGTAATGACTTGTAAATTTCATGATCCCATATTTTATTCACAACAGAACCTTTTATCACTTCATAAAAAAGCATGTGGTACTAAAAATAAACAGCTGGCAACAGGTCAGTAACATGACTGAGTATATAAAAAGGGCATTTTAGAGAGGCAGAGTTTCTAAGATGGGCAGAGGTTCAGTTTTCAAAAAAATGCAGCTAAAAGTTATGTGAAAATCTCATAATGTTTCTCAATGTAAAATTGTGATGACTTACAGTACATAAGAAAAGATTCAGAGAATCTGGAGAAATCTCTGTGCAGGGGAAAAGGTCAAAATAGTATTGTATGCCTGTGATCTTCAGGCCCTCAGATGGCACTGCATTAAAAACAGGCAGGATTCTGTCAAAGAAATCACTGCACAGGCTCAGGAACGCTTCCAGAAATCAATCTGTGGCAACACAGTTCACGTGCCATACACGAATGCAAGCTGAAACTCTATCATGCAAGAAAGAAGTCATCTGTGAATATGATCTAGAGTGCTGTCTGAGAGCTCATTTAAACTGGACTAAGGCAAACTGTAAAACTCTTCTACGGTCAGACGAATTGAAATTTGAAATTCTTTTTGCAAAGCATGGATGCCATATGCTCTGGATTAAATGATGGGTGCCCGGGTAGCTCAGTGGTGGAGCAGGTGACCACATACATCTGCTGCGTTGCAGTGCTGGAGGTGTGGGTTCGAGTCCCAGCCTGTCACCAGTTTGCCTGTGTGTCCTCCCCTGTGTCTTCCCCCCATTTCCTGTCTCCCTCTACTATCAATAAAAAAGCTGCTGTGGCCAAACCCCCCCCAAAAAAAGAGGAATGGTAAATGGACTAGTTCTTATTGAGCTCTTTTCTACTCTAGCTGAGCACTCAAAGTGCTTTATACAACCATCTGGTTTACTATCAGCAGTCAGCCTGTCATACTCTAATGGTATGGAGGTGCATTAATGGCTAAAGAATTAACAGCTTTCACATCTGGAAAGAAACCATCAATCCCAAAAGTATTTACAGTTTTTTTGAGCAATGTATGCACTCATCCAGATATTTTTCTCAGAGAAGGCCTTACATAAAACAATGCTAAACCGTATACTGCATCTATTCCAACAGCACATAGCAGAAGAGTCCAGGTGCTGAACTGGCCTACCTGCAGTCCAGCTCTTTCACCAACTAAAAACATTTAGTACATCATAAACAAAAAATATGACAAACATCCCTCTCCTGAAAGTCCAGCAACTGCTCTCCTCTGGCCACTGACCAACATGTTCACAATCTGAAACTGCTAGTGTCAGCAGTATGAATCTGAAGCTAGACAACAGAATCAAGGGTTCCACCTAGCGGCTGATTGCACGGCGCAGTGCTGGGCTGAGAAGTTCAGCTGATAACTACTGGAACAGATCACTATCACCACAGTTTGCAAGCGGGCATGGCCATTAGCACTAGCAAACAGTTGTCTGTGAACAAGAGAGACAATTGAGTTATTCGAGGTAAATGATGATCCACTGCAGTCCTAAAAGAAACTATGTCATTCAGCTCTAAAGAATCCTGTTGAGCATAATGAATAGACTTTCCCTTCATTAAGGGGTCATTCACAATTATCAACATTTTCCAAAGCGTACAAACCATAAGCCAGGGGGGGAGGGGGTTAACACCCAACATACGCTTTTCAAATAGTTAGAAAATGTCAGTCAGAACTATGTCTACTGATGATATTAGGCAGGGACAAGCTGTGAGTGCAGTGCAGCAGGTATGGAAAGACGCCAAAGCTGTAGGAGATAAATTCAACAAGGAAGTGGAAATGTTCCAAAAAGCCGAATCAAAAATGGAAACCGTACACAGTAAACCACAGAAAACGATGATGAATTTTATTCAGAAGGTGTGTACATTAATTCTACATGTTCCTGGCCTGTTTTTATCTATGCTGGCCCGTATATTTGTGTGTAATCTGGTGATTGGCGGCACTGTTGCCAACTTTTGTGTAAGAAAACTCGCTGTAGGCTGTCTCAGAAGATGCTAGAAGTCGCTAAAGGACAAATCAAGGTCCGGGGAGGGCACATGGGGTGTGTCTCGGTGCCAAAGTGAGGTCCGGGTGATGCCATAGCATACGAGACACAGTACCAGCGCTGTGTGTACACAAAACACGGCAGCAGCGGAGATTTCAGGTTTCCGGTGTTGTGCCAAAACGTGATTTCCGAATTTTTAAAAATGTATTATCTTTGCGTATATCAGTAAAAAGGCTGTGGTGCACAGGATTTATAAAGGGCTTATATATAAAATGAAGAAATTACCTGTTTTGCAAATATATTTATGACTCTGCATTATTGTATCTACATTATAATCAAGCCAGTCCTTTCTGGCTACTCCTTGCAGAACTGTAATGTTAGATTAGTTATAATTTCTGCAGCCCTCTCAGCAGATCTGTCTGGGAAAAAACATTTTTAATGTCAGCGATAATTTTTACCCTCATTAAAAAGAATATATAGAAGTCCCTTTGCTGAGAAGTGACTGCAGCTTCTATCTGTGACAGGAGAGATATGTTTGACACGTCTGACAGATTTTACACCAAAAATTAATCTACAGCAATTAAAATAAAACCATTACTTTTTTTTTTCAATACTTGAAATCACTTTTTGGCACAACACCAGCATATCTCCAAAAGTCACTGGAATAACTCGCTAAATTTGTTGCTAGTTTGTCATTCTCCTCAGTTGGTGTGTGACCTTCTTTTCTTGGCTGATTTGATGAAAGCCCAGTTGGGATAACCACATGTTTTAAGGGCTTTCTTTACATACATGTCGTTTTTGTTTCCCTTCTGTCTTTGAGGGAACGTTTTCTGCCCGGTGTCTTACTGGTGAATGGAGCCAAACTGACTCTGACTCACTCCCCCTCCCCAGACTTCACCCTCCCATCCTGCCAATATCTGAGAAACTGTCATCACTGTCAAATGTGCCCACTAATGAGTGTAAGCTACTTTGTGTGCTTATGTACAGTTGGCAACATAATCAACAGTGACTTTCTCATGTGCATCAATGTAGGTATGACAAGAAATAATGTGTAGACTAGATTTTGCACTTAGCATCTCTTCAAATGCCCGTGATTTTTTATTTATTTAGCTTCAGTCTGTAACTTTATAACTGCCTAATCTTCCAGCAACACTGTTGGAGAGTTTTTGAACAAGAATCCAAACTGAACAAACTGCTGAGACTGCCATGAAATGATTCAAAAATATATTTTGCATCAACACTTTTCATTGTGTACCCGGAGGAAACCCACATTCCAAAGACATGCACTTACTGGGGTTAGGTTAATTGGCTAATCTAAATTGCCCATAGGTGTGAATGAGAGCATGAATGTGAGTGTGAAAGGTCGTCTGTCCCTCTGTGTTGGCCCTGCAACAGGCTGGCGACCTGTTCAGGGTGTACCCTGCCTCTCGCCCTATGACAGCTGGGATAGGCTCCAGCCCCCCCGCGACCCTTAACAGGATGTGCGGAAGCGAATGGATGGATGGATGGACTTTTCATTGTGATTTCCCTTAATTAAATTTCCCTGTTTGGCTGCTTAGTTTAGTTCACCGGAGCTTATGTGAGAGCTATCAAATAGCAAACGGACCAGTGCTTTTCAATTCAGAGAACCCAAGCAGAGAATACTGCTTATTTTGCAGTAGTCTGAGAACTATTTATATATGGGACATTAATTAAAAAAATCAGTGCCTCCAACCTGCCAAAATGTGGTACTTTTTGAGCACTCACAACTTTGCAAGTACAGAAGATATTAACATCTTCAGATTTTCAAATTTTCAGGGTTGATTAAAAAAGTTTTAATATTTATATTTAATATTTTGTTTTCTTATAATTCACAGAAAACTTTTGATACCATGCTCATCTTCCCTGAACTCACATGAGTGTGAACTCACACACTCATGTGAGTTCAGGGTGGTGATTGTTCTGGTGAAGAAACTGTTCTGGAGTCTGTTCTGGTTTTGATGCTCCTGTAGCGCCTGCCAGAGGGCAGCAGGTCAGAGGTCAAAGCCAGGGTGTGAGCTGTCCTTCATGATGTTCCTGGATCTGCTGATGCAGCGGGAGGTGTAGATGTCCATCAGGGAGGGGAGAGGGCAGCCAACGATTCTTTGTGCTGTCTTGACTACCCTCTGAAGCCTCCCCCTGTCTGCCTCAGTGCAGCTGCCGTACCATACTGTGATACAGTACGTCAGCAGGCTCTCAGTGGATGAGCGGTAGAAGGTCAGCAGCAGGTTTGAGTCCAAGTTGTTCTTCCTGAGGACCCTCAGGAAGTGAAGTCGCTGCTGAGCCTTCTTGATAACAGCTGTGATGTTATCTGACCAAGAGAGATCAGCAGAGATGAGGACACCAAGAAACCTGAAGGTGTGGACCCTCTCCACACGCTCGCCGTTGATGTAGAGGGGAGCTGTGTCAGTCCTGTGCTTCCTGAAGTCGATGATGATCTCTTTGGTTTTCATGGTGTTCAGTACCAGGTTGTTCTCTGAACACCAGGCTGTCAACTTCAAGACCTCCTCTCTGTAAGCTGCCTCATCTCCCTTTGAGATGAGTCCGACCACTGTGGTGTCGTCAGCAAATTTGACGATGAGGTTGTTATTGTGGGCCGGACTGCAGTCATGGGTGTAGAGGCAGTACAGGAGGGGGCTCAGCACACAGCCCTGTGGGGAGCCAGTGCTCAGTGTGCGGGTGGAGGAGAGATGGGGGCCAAGTCTCACAGTCTGGGGCCGGTTGGTTAAGAAGTCCTTGATCCAGGAGCATGTGAGAGGGGGGAGTCCCAGGGTGTGCAGTTTGGTGGTGAGAATATCCGGGATGATTGTGTTGAACGCTGAGCTGTAATCCACAAAGAGCATGCGAGCGTAGCTCTGCTGCTGCTCCAAGTGGCTCAACACAGAGTGGAGAGCTGCAGTGCTCTATTTATATGGGATAATTAGTGCTGGAAAAAAATATGAAGCCCTGGCTTGTAACGCCAAACTCATAATTCTCATAATATAAAAGGTAAAAATTTGAATGGCTTCGTTACATATACTAAAGATTTTGAAAGCTTTTTTCAGTTTTGACTGATTCTATCTAGTTATCTTCTCAAGCTGAACAGTTTTTGCACTGTCTGGGGAAGGTCACTGCCAATGGGTGGTACTACCAGTACATGTCAAAGTTGGATACAACTGAGTTCCCAAGGTTTTCCAAAAGAAAACTTTACCTCTCGAGGAGTTTAATGTAGTGTCTGACTGATGTACACACTGTCACTGCTGCCAGACTTTGTGCAAACTTAATATAGTACTGTAAATGCCTGCTACATATTGTGCTGGCTCAATGAAGAAAACGGCATGCAGCCTTGCTGCACTGGTTTCAAACTTCAGCCTGTCACTGTATTCGTATGATGATAATTCATTCCTCTTCCAGCTGCATGAGAGTTGCAGAGGATGAAAGTCACTGACCACAGCTGCTACCATATTACTACCATGTAGCTTTTCCAAAGAGTGCACTATGTGAACTCTGCATTCTGATTTAACTGTACTGTAGTGTATTTTTAAAAAATACACTACAGTACAGTGGTAATTGTATTGAACCACTAGATGGAACTGTTACACTGAGGAGCTGTGTTTGGAAGAGCCAAAGACAGTAAATAAAAATTCAATTACAGCTCACATTATTAAATGGTGATTGAGGTCAGTAAGGATTACTTAATCAAGACGCCTGTAGGGAACTAGTCCCCATCATAATTTCAGAAAATAGAATCCAGTAAATAATATCTGACACCAATGTGTTTAAATGCACAAGCAAAACACAAGCTGAAACTCCAGTGTTCCATTAATACAATGAGAAGCTTTGTTCTCTTCTAAAAACTGCCATTCATACATTTATTCTAACATTACAAGATGAGGAATTAGTAACTGGACAATTCTTAAGAGGACATTTCCCTTTACATGTACCAAACCAGAAATTGTACTATGCTGCTATGTTATGAAATGGCAAAACAAGAAGATCTGATCAGGACACAAAAAGATTATCAGGATCAATTTAGCTGCAATTCAGTACACTGTGTAATATTCAGGAGGCTGAATGCTTGTACTACAATGACAGGGCTTCAATTACACTTTTACCAGAACAGAAAACAAATATTAAACAAGCAATAATTTTGCATCAGCATTAACATTTCTGGATGAAATTCAATTAATTCAGAGCCCACGACTCAGTGACAGATAGCATGTGGAATCCAAACGAAAGCGAAGCCACTCTGTAGCTCATGGATGATGTTTGCATTTAGCATGTCCCCCTGAGGAATACAAAGACTCTTTCATAAATGTATTTGCCTACACATCACACAGAAGGCAGCCATGTTTTCTTCTCACACTATGTCTCACATTAATACAATACAAGATGCCCTCTATGTCAATACATTTACATATAATTATGAGCCCAACTCTGCCATTGTTCAGCCTTACACAAGAGAAGTTCAGACTGAGATTTGAGGATTGCCACAACAATAGGAAAAGTCATTGTTCACTGGCTGAATGCTGTTGACTACGAGTCCAACTAGGCAGATGACACAGTGGTTACCAGTCACTAACTTTACAGGACCATTCACTGTGGACCGGCAGCACTGTATGAACAACCTTACAACTTACAATCTTACAACAATCTTGCAACTTCCTCTGGCTCTTTCCGGTCTCTGAGCGAGCGTTGCAGGAGCCTCTCCCTCTACCGTGTGAGGCGGCTTGCAAGAAAAAACTTCCCAGGACGCTCTCCATCACACATCTATAGAATGAGGAGAGGACTGAGCTTCAAAGTCCAGTGTGCCTCAGCCTCCTGAGGAAGTAGAGGTGCTGGTGTGCCTTCCTGACCAGACTGGAAGTGTTGTTGCCCCAGGTGAGGTCGTTACTTAAGTGAACGCCCAAGTACCTGTACCTGGGGACCACTTCCACCTCAGATACTTCAGTGTGCAGGGGGAGGAGGGGGAGTCTGACTCTCCTTCGTCATCACATTTTCATTTTATCATTTAAGACATTTGTGTGAAATTTTATCTTAATTTGCATATCAATTTTTGAGCTTTGGCAATGTAGCAATGTGGAAGGTCACAGTTACCTCTGACCATCAAAATCTAATCAGCTCATCCTTGTGACCAACAGAAAGTTTGTAACAACTGCATGAAAGAGCTCCTGATAATGGACTCATGCCTGCAGCCATGGCTCCCACACTGACCGGAAATGCAAACGCATTAAACCTAAAGTAACAAGCTTGTTTTGAAAATGTACAAAGTAGAAAGTACAGATACTTGTGTAAAAATGTAGGGAGTAAAAGTAAAAAAGTAGTCAGAAAAATAAATGCTCAAGTAAAGTACAGATACCTGAAAAATCTACTTAAGTACAGTAACGAAGTATTTGTACTTCGTTACTTCTGTGTTCAGTTACTTCTGGAAGTGACTGAACACAGATCAAAGTCAGGGTGGTCAGTATGTGTTGTGATCTTAATAGTTTTGGGACAAAGTAACAGACAGCACCTCACAGCAGAATCCACTCATCGTTGGTTTGGGTCTGACATGACATTTGCTGACATTTTGGCAATTATAAAAACAACCAAAAAACTTGGAAGATCTTTGTCAAGCTGCAAGCTGAAAAGAAAATCTTAATATGAGCTATATCCAACAATCGTATTTTAATAGCTGAGAAACAGTATTTCACAAAAAATAAATAACTAAAGAACAAAGTTTGGGTCTCTTGACAGAAATGAGGATTTCATTTGTCTATGGGGCAGTGAGTTCCTACACTCTGCCTAAAGTCTTACCTTTCTCTTTCTCCTACATTTCTACCTCTTACATCCAGGAAACAAAGGGAGCTTCTACTGTGAACAATACTGACAAGAGAAAGAGACAGCCAGGGAGCGAAACCATGAACGGACTGGTTCTCACAAAGGGAGACTTTGAGACATAAACCACAGCAGCGTCGACAGCTTCAGCTGCCATGTAAAAAAATAACAACAAAAAGGATTCTTCTTTCTCCAGATTAAGATTTTTTTATACCATTAAGACTTCTACTTGGATATCCAGTATCCATAATAATAAGAAGTCTAAAGTGCCAAACAACTACAAAACTGTTACTATATTAAGACTGAACCCAGTGAATCAGGAGTTAAAACTGTTCAGCTTTTACCTGCTGCATGTCTTCAGCACATGAAAGCAAAAAGTTAATTCTTCATAAATATTTCTTCAGGGTCAGTGTACAAAAGAATAATTACAGCATGCAAAATCTGTTCCTCTGTTCTGCTTCTACCTGGCTACGGTTTTAAGTTGGACTTGAATAAGTGTGAACCTCTGGGTTTGCAAGTCTCAAAGCAGAGAAAGTGAAGCTTGAGTTCAGCATTTAAAATACTGTCAGCAGCCAGTGCCCCCCCTCAGCCTCCTGGCAGTAGAACCTTTAGGTGGCACAAATCCCAGAGCACATAGGTACCAGGTCTCAGTATATCATAGTGGGGGGCATGTGAGCCTGAGCCACTTTAGTCACCATATCAATTCAGTAGCATAGCATAAGGACATATACACACACAAGGATATTTACACATACATGCACACCTGCTCATAGACTGTACAACTGCAGCTTGTCCCACTTACTCTCATAACACTAGCATATACTAAACTGTGGATGCCTTTCTTACCTCCATACGCTTTTCCTTCTCCTCCTGCATACCTGTGAACAGAGCTGGGTGTTTGACTGTGTGTGTGTGTGTGTGTGTGTGTGTGGTCTATATCTGCATATCCATGTGTGAGGAGATTCAGTCTGCTAGGAAAACTCTGGCCGTCTTCAGACTAGCTGCTGATTGTGCTAAAGTACACGTGCGTGCACACATGCGCGTGCAAAAACTGTCAGTGTTGTGGGACAGCAATGAATTGCTTCCCTATCACTGCATCAGCAACTGCGGCAAACAAGTTCCCTCCTACTCCCCACCCCATTTTAAAGACTTCAACCAGACTTCAGTGGGAACCACAGGCTGCCCAGACTGTAGTGCAGCACGGACTCTTCATCAGGTAACACACAACCACTGCACAGCAAAGTCTGACTACAACCAGAAAGACAACTGTGTAATATTTCAAATCAGTAGTTTTGAGTGCAAGTTTTTTCCATGGGAAGAAAGTCTGCATTGCACTCTTAATAAGAGTCTGTAGAAATCAGGTCGTACAAAGTTGGCAGCCTAACAGTGTCCCAAAAAGCATAACCTAACACTACATTCACAATTTGTCAGATGGTGTAAGACTGCACACTAGATCTTCATTGTTTTCAACAGGAGAGTGTTAAACTGCCAATGCTCAGATAAATCTGCTGTGCTTACACTGATTATAAACTTATAAACACAAGCTGAACTTCTTACTCATTATAAGAACTAAACACACTACCTAATGTCCTCAGTGTGTTTTCTTTGGCTTTTCATTTTTCAAAGAAAAGTTTACCTCTGACCTCTTAGATTCAAGGATTCTTTATTGCCTTTTGCATGCAGTGCAATGAAAATCTGTCCTCAGGTCCCCGTGTTTCCCACGTAATTGTTATGACATTCAAATAATTTAAAGAAGAATAAACATAAGTATATATATATATATATATATATATATATATATATATATATATATATATATATATATATATATATATATATATATATTAGGGGCGGGACTCGATTAAAAAAATTAATCGAATTAATTACAAGCTTTGTAATTAATTAATCGAAATTAATCGCATTTTAATCGCATTTCAATATTTAACATGAGAAATATTAATTTAAGTTTAGTTGATGAATGAATCAATATACATAAGCTTAAACTTCAAAATGTTGTTTATTTTCCCACCAGTCTGCTACACAGAGCAATGAAGGGTGGAAGTGCTCCTGTGATAAGCAAACTCCTGAAATTAAAGTTAAGCATCATAACTGGATAGTTTTATTCAACATTAATGTCTCACTTAATATAGTTGGAAATTAATCATTCTCTCAGCTGTATTCCTTGATGTTGAAATGTGTTATGCTTGTTTTAACAGCTTATTTTGAGTTAAAGACTTAAAATTAAACCACAAAAAGGAGAAAAAGTTCGTTCTCCGTTTAACAGCTGCTTTTACACAGCTGTGCTTCACACTCACGGTTGCTAGGCGACATGAGCTACGCAGAGGTGACGGCAGCTGATATGAAGGCTAGCTGCTCACTTCCGGCCTTTGTGGTGTTCGTGGGCTGCGAAAGACGTGGGCCGGGTCCTTCGCAGGATGCGGCCCCTAATTTGGACATTGTGCGTCGATATAATCTGTATGCCGGGAACTCGTGCACTGAGAAACGTTCCACGGTGCAAAGTGCGATTAAAATGCGTTAAAAATTTTAACGCGTTAATTTCCCCGTAATTAATTAATCGAAATTAACGCGTTAAAGTCCCACCCCTAATATATATATATATATATATATATATATATATATATAGATAGATAGATACACACCTGTGTGTGTGTGTGTGTGTGTGTGTGTGTAATACATAACACATAAACATACACACAATATGGCCTATTAAATACTAATGAATACTAAAAATAAAACTGTCATTCACAGTTTAGGATGTGTAGTGATGGTAGGGACCTGCGGCTCCACAGCAGTAAGTGTGTGAAACAGCAGCATGAGTGTGTGCAGAGTTGTGCAGCTACACAGCAGGTGAAAAATGAATGCAACACTGGATGAAAATAAATCTTGTGACATTGCAGAAGCTTATCGAAACAATGCCACAGCGAATGCATGCTGTAATCAAAGCTAAAGGCGGTCCAATGAAATATTAGTGTGTGACCTTTTTTTTGGTGTCGACTTTTTGTTTGGCCAGGCAGTGTATTTCTGAAGACCTCACATGGACAATAAACACAAACTCACTGGTCAAGAAAGCACAACAATAACTTTACTTCCAGAGAACACTGTCACATGGTCACCTTCTTTCAATGTACCATTGAGAATGTCCTGACGTGTGGGATGCTGGTACAGCAGCCGCTCAGCAGCAAACAAGAAGGCGATACAACGAGTCATAAAAACTGATGAATGCATCATCAACAGACTTCTGCCCACATGTAGGATTTTGGATTCTGGGAACTTTGTGCAATACGATTTTACTATATTTACTATTTTTACAATTTGTATTATTTTACTATTACTGTTTATTTTAGTATTTACTATTTTGTGTGTAATTTTATTTTTTTATGACTTATTCTGTTTTTTTGATTTTATTCCTTATCCTTTTTAAACTGCTGTGTATGACAATAAAGGAATCTTGACTTTTAAGTAAGCCCAGGTTATTGTCATAATCCTCTCCGGGCTATATCAGATGAATTCCAAATGGGGTAGCAGTGACTCAATTCAAAGTCCTCCTCCTTTGAAACTTTAATCCAACATGCCAAAAATGAGTAGAGAAAAAGACAAAAATTATAATCCCAGTGCATAAATCCACTGTGGTTGGTCGGTGGTTAATCCTCTGGCACTTCTTGCTGAACTTTATGAACTCCAAAGTCCGTTCTGCAGGTGTTGCTCTCTATGCTGTCCATGGGAAGCAAGAGAAAAACCCCAGAAAATTCCCAAATAGCTCCCTTTTTTACCCATTTTTCCATACGCATGACTCATCCCCCACTCCTCCTTCTCTCTCTCTTTCTGAGTCACACATTTTTACACACACACACACCCATGCACACACACATGTATATGCACACAGCCTATTGGAACATTCAGCACTTTCCTGTATCACACATCTGCCTAAACAGTGACCTACCGCACTTTCTCTTTTCATCTCAACACCCTCAGATCAGCACAGGTCATATTATTTATTCATTATATTGATTAAATTTATTCTTGACTGTAATTATACTTGATTAGAATTGTGCACGATTAACAAAAATCACATATAGATATACTTCATTATAGCACGCTCTGTTACTCTAATCATAGGAAGGCCAGATGGTAAGTCCTTTATTTCACTCTTGGATAGAAACAAGCTGGGGGAGCTCACACCTTTCAACACTGTCAGAGGCAGAGAGGCACGGAAAGGAAAGCAGGAATAAACACACGCTGAAAAGCAAGATCGCTCTTTGGCAGGAAATAACGCAAGCAAGGTCTCTAACAGTGAGCGTCTGAAGCTTTTTAACCACAACACAAATTTGAACTTGCTGCCCACACAGAAATCTGCACACTGTGGCTAAAATTCAAATGTATTTTTTCTTGTCTGTGAAGATATTATTCAGTAAAGACAATTTTTTTCACAACATAGTGCAAAATAACAGAGAGAAGCAGAAAGACACGATCCTAGGACTTTTTTATGATTTTTCAAGCCAGCATCCCATTTCTCAAACGTTTGTCACTGGTAACCCTAGGTCAACAATGAATTAAGTAATTAATTTATAAATCACTCCTAAAATACTCTGACCAAGCACATTTAATTAAATGTGAATCTTGATGTTAATTTTGACTGTGATGATGACAAAATAAATGGCTGATTTTTTGCAGGGCAGTTTTTACAGTGTTGCAGTCACGTGCATTATTAAGCTGGCACTTTACTGAACCACAGCATTTTTTTAGGTTACAGTGTGTAAAAAAAAAAACATCACTACTAGTACACTTCTATTTTCTTACCCCTCTCACTTCAAGTCACAGACGTATATACGTAGATGCTGCATCGAGCACTGAATCGTACGTCGATGTCACCGCCATACTGGATGTGGCAAACATAAATATAGAGGTGCTAAATGGATTTGTTAAAACCATTTTACAGTTGAAACTGGCTCACGTGGGCTTACCCTTTGTATTTGGCCATTACAACATTTTGAAAACATAATTTACAGTAATACTATGTCCCGCGGTGAAACCAGCCTCCAAACAATGAAGTCAGTCTTACTGAACTAACAAAGACCTGTACAGGTCGCCAGCCTGTCACAGGGCCCATTCACACTCACCTTCACAGGCAATTTAGAGTGACTAATTAACCTAACCCCAGTAACTGCAGGTGTACAAGAGAGCGAGAGTGGATGCCTCGGGCATTGGCAGTCAGGCGGCAGTGCTCAATTTACATAGTCCTGACCGACATTTTTTTAACTATTTGAAAAGCGTACCTTGGGTGTTAACCCCCCCCCCCCCCCCCCCCCCCCCCGGTGCGCTTTGGAAAATGTTGATAATTGTGAATGATCCCTTACAGCACGGATCTGCCACATCCAATATGGTGGACGGGCTGATGTATCACAGCAATGGGCCCACCCGCTCAATGTGGCGTCTATGTCTGTGCTTCAAGGGCATAATCCTAGCTGTGGTGCCTGCTGTAGGACAAACATATTTTAGTCCTGTTAGAGAGATCAAAAACATTAAATTTAGACTGTTCCCCTTAAGGACTGCAGCCAGCTGGCATGCTCCATCTGTTTACATTGGAAGAGGCTGTAAAAATTTATGAAAGGAGTCCAATACAAGTCGATGAATCAGTGAAGCTTTTGACTGATGACAGTGATACTGCGGTGAGTTTATTGATGATATCCTGAATTTCTCTGTTAGTAAGCCCTGCTGTTTACCGCTGTTAGCTGCTGTTAGCCATTAATAAAACTGTCTTTGAAGTGGATCTAACACTGGTGAACTTTGACAGCAAAATCTGATTTTAAGACGCTCGAGCCCAACATTGGAATGATGTTAGGCTTGAGTTATTGTTGTTTAGCCAGCTCGTTATCAGCTGTCTGGAGGGCATCATGTCTAATCTGCTAACAGTGAGCACACGGTTTGGTGTTTGAGCCCTTACCTCAGTTCAGGAGATGACTCTTAAAGTTAGGGGGAACAGGATGACGTTTTATTAAGATACTAGTTGTGTTGTCTCTTTCCTTCTTGTTTTTGCTTCTATGGTGAACGGGACCCTTTTCCAACAATGAAACAAAGGCATGATCCTTCATGTTTTTATGCATTTAATCATGAGTTATTTTTAATCTCTGCCTTTCTTCCACAGCATGCGTTTTGCCCCCCCCCCTTACCCTAAACTGGTTGCAACCGGACTGCCCCTCCCTGAGCCTGGTTCTGCTGGAGGTTTCTTCCTGTTACAAGGGAGTTTTTCATTCCCACTACAGGGGGAGACATGCAGGAAATGGTGACAGACTGGGATTCGAACCTGCGCCACCCCGGTGTCCAACCAAGTGCTTGCTTATAGGGGTCATTTTCACTGTTTTAGTGTTTTGTTTGTTTGTATGGTTTTTACTTTACAATAAAAAGCACCTTGAGATAACTGTTGTGATTTGCTATTTTATACTAAGAAACACCATGTCCCCCTTTATAGAATCACAGTCACATTCATGCTATGCAAGTTACAAAAAACAGAAGTGGAAAAATAAGTTTTGTTTGTTTTCAGGTTGATGATTATGGTTTTTATATAGCTAATGAAAATCAGAAATCAGCTACCACTATTATTAGAATGTTTTATTTAGAGTTTAAGTTAATTACTATTTAAACACTATAAACAGAACAAGCACACTTTATTTTACATATATCAGAATCAGAAATGCTGTGTATCTGATGATAGTGTTTCTGAGTGAAGCGCTTTATTACCTGTAAACCCTCTACTCACAGATCATATAGTGAACAGAGGGAAAATGGAATTAGAGCATAAAATATAGTCCAGAAAATGAACATATATCATAAACACATTACTTATTTATGTGAGGTGGAACAGAAATCAACAGCCATGGCAAACCATTGTTAATTGATCAGTCTATTATTGATCAGTCTGGGCAGCTGTTTGGGCCTTGGTAAGGCTGCCTGGCCAGTGCAAATATATGTGCAGAGCAGTGCACACTCAGACTCAGTATCTGCTGGAGCTGCACCACACGTTGGATGCGAGTCCTGAGGGTCGTAGGCCAGCGGCGGCCGCGACCACAGACAGAATGGATTAAATCTTGGAGAAGTGTCTGTTTCTGTGCAGCGAGGAAGGAACCAAGAAAATTCGGATGATTGGATTTTTCACCATTGGGAGTTTCCAGCAAGACTGTAAGGCTGTCAGCAAATTAATCAATGACAGCCTGTACCAAATCAATTGTAGTATCGGAAATTTGGCTCCCTGGCCGGCCTTGGATAGCTGGGAATCTCATTTTTTTCTCCTGGATGTTATGTAAACAGATGCTCTGCACCCCCGCACTATCCCGTCTTCTGACCTGTGTGAACTGGTATCCCTAGACCAAAGCTGCTGATGAACATTCCACCTCTTATCAGGAACTGTTAGCTGAGGGGGGAGCTGGGCCAGCTCCACAGTAACCCAAACCCACTCGCCTCCGCTGGCTCCCTTCCATCCCTGCCCCTCCCCACCCTAGCACTTTTTCAAGCAGTATATGTTCTCACTCCATGCTATGCAGAGGTTTTTCCAGTCTCATATTGTGCCCTGTTATGGAGCACTTACTGTATTCTGTTCACTATTGTTTCCATCTTTTTAAACGGCAGCACCTCTAATGGCTGCTAAGCCGCAGGCACTTATCTCCCCTGTTTGTCTGATTTGTTTGTCTTTTCTTGGATGGGTGTTTGACATATAATGACAATAAAATTTTTCTGATCTTCTTCTTCTGATCTTGATCACAAAGAAGGCCCATATAGGGAATATACACCAATGAGGAGTCAGAGAATAGAAATGGGAACACTGCTGAGTCTGGCATCTCTGCTGCAGAGAGAGTCAGACTACATGAAGAAAAAAAAGGAAGAACTAGTTAAATGTGATGATTCATCACTTACCACTGCAGGTTTAAGCCAAATTAGGATCAAGATCTACACTGGCACTTGTATTGGTTAGGTCTTTCTGGGCCACCAGGAGGGTAAGATCAAAGGGTAACAAAAAAATACCATTTAAATGCCATTCCTGCCTTTAAACAGGTTTAAGCTTTGCTATATCATAACGTCACCCTTATTTAATCATAAAGACTGTGGTATTTCTCCCAAGACCTTCTAACAAACTCATAGGTGCCTTGCAACAATTAAAGAGTATTTTTTTTTTACACCACAACAGTTTGTTTTTAGGAAGGATGTGACAGAACAGAAAATCATTTGAAACACAGGTTTCTGACATGATTTGTTTGAGTAATGGTAAATGGACTGGTTTGTATATAGTTTTTTCTACTCGAGCACTCAAAGTGCTTTATACAACATACCTCATTTACCCACTTTGTTCTAAGTGCTTTCTAAATTCACACTCCAATGAATGCATCAGAAAGCAACTTGGGGTTCAGTATCTTGGCCAAGGATACTTTGGCATGCAGATTGGAGCAGCCAAGGATTGAACCACCACCTTTCCAATTAGTAGATGCTCTACCTCCTGAGCTACAACCACCTCAGAGTACAGCAATGTGTTGGTGTCTGTCAGGTATGTGGAATGGAATAAAGAAAATATGCATAAGAACAGAAGACATGAAGTGATGACAGGGAAGCCACAGTGATACTGAACTTAAGCAAAATCCTTAAACCAAATCTTTGCACATTGCATTCTATCTCTGCAGGAAACCAAGGTTATGTGAGTTCCTCACCTAATTACTGACATCAGACAAAAACTTTTTTTTAAACAAATATAACTAATGGTAACAAAGGTATATATGCTGAAGAGAACATTTTTTGTAATTATTCTATACTTATTTTTCTATGTCAATATATATACTCTCTCAATATACAGTGGGGAAAATAAGTATTTTACACACTGCAAATTTTGCAAGTTTTCCCACCGACAAAGAACAGAGAGGTCTTTAATTTTTATCGTAGGTACACTTCAACTGTGAGAGACGGAATCTAAAAACAAAAATCCAGAAAATCCCATTGTATGATTTTTAAATAATTAATTTGTATTTTATTGCTTGAGATAAATATTTGATCACCTACCAACCAGCAAGAATTCTGGCTCTCACAGACCTGTTAGTTTTTCTTTGAGAAGCCCTCATATTCTGCACTAATTACCTGTATTAATTGCACCTGTTTGAACTCGTTACCTGTATAAAAGACACCTGTCCACACACTAAATCAATCACACTCCAACCTCTCCACCATGCCCAAGACCAAAGAACTGTCTAAGGACTCCAGGGACAAACTTGTAGACCTGCACAAGGCTGGGATGGGCTACGGGACAATAGGCAAGCAGCTTGGCGAGAAGGCAACAACTGTTGGTGCAATTATTAAAAAACGGAAGAAACACAAGATGACTGTCAGTCTTCCTTGGCCTCGGGCTCCATGCAAGATCTCACCTCATGAGGTCAGGATGATTCTGAGAGAGGTCAGGAATCAGCCCAGAACTACACGAGGGGACCTGGTCAATGACCTGCAGAGAGCCGGGACCACAGTCTCAGCTCTCTGCCAACAGGCAGTCGTTTAGTAATCTTCGACGCCACTATAACATGTTATACTCCGAACATTCAACTCATTCACCAGAGATTGTGATCTCGCTGGATGCGCATAAAGCTTTTGATCGAATTGAGTACGGACATCTTTTTAAAACTTTGAATAAATTTGGCTTTGGACCTGTCTTCGTCTCTTGGATCCGCACAATATATTCAGCTCCCCAAGCTAGAGTGAGGACCAATAATTATAATTCTTCATATTTCACCCTTCAAAGAGGAACGCGACAAGGGTGTCCCCTTTCCCCCCTTCTCTTTGATTTGGCTATTGAGCCACTTGCCATAGTATTGCGATCCAACAATGATGTACGGGGCATTATGAGGGGTGGCCTAATACATAAATTGTCATTATACGCCGATGACTTACTGTTATATCTTTCGGATCCAGAGGTTTCTGTTCCAAAATGTCTAGACATAATCTCGCAGTTTGGTAAATCTGCAGGCTACAGGATAAATCTCACCAAAAGCGTATTGTTTCCGATTAATGTTGTAGGTCAAAATTGCTCCTTTGAGTCATTTCCATTCAAGACTATGGTGGGCTCTATGACATATCTTGGAGTTAAAGTCACAAGTAGTTATAAGGACCTATTTCAACAGAACTTTAAATCAACATTGGTAAAACTCAAGGACGATCTTAATCGCTGGCCGACCCTGCCCCTGTCCTTGGCTGGGCATATTAATTCTGTAAAGATGGTTATTTTACCTAAATTCTTATATCTTTTTAAAACAATCCCTATCTTCATCCCCAAATCATTCTTTAGGGAACTTGACAGGCACATCAGTACATTTATTTGGAACAAAACCATACCTCGAGTGCGGAAAACGGTTCTGGAGAGGGGTAAGCGAGATGGTGGGCTAGCCCTACCAAACTTTTTATATTATTATTGGGCTGCCAATGTTTTCAAATTAACAATATGGTATAGTACATCTGTAAATGGGAATGGCCCGAGTTGGTCTTTAATGGAGCAACATTCATGCCCCTCCATCTCTTTAGCATCAATACTGTGTGCTCCACTCCCAGTAGCAGTGGGCACACATACCAGTAATCCTATTGTGAGGAGCAGTTTGCGTATATGGACCCAGCTTCGTAAACACTTTGGGCTTTTACAAGCTTTGGTGTCCATGCCTCTAACTTCAAACTTCCTCTTCAAACCGTCTCTTATAGATACAGCCTTTCTTATCGGGTCTAGAGAAGGCATAAAATGTGTGGGGGACCTCTTTTTAGATGGGAAATTTGTTCCTTTTGATCATTTGGTAATGGAATTTGGCTTACCAAACTCGCATTTTTTCAGGTATCTACAGGTCCGGAATTTTGTCCGTATTCAGTTTCCTACATTTCCTTTAAGGCCAGTGGCTTGCCCTCTTGATGAATGTTTGATACTCAAACCCGGGCAGTCGGGTGGTGTGTCCCAGTTATATACTGTCATTCAAGCCATAAAATGCCCACCTCTTTTGCCCTTAAAGATGCAGTGGGAGTAGGACCTGAACATAGAACTGACAGATGAAATCTGGCAAAGAGCTATACATAAAATATACACATCATCTATCTGTGTTAGACACAGATTAATACAATTTAAGGTCTTTAATCGCCTGCACCTCTCTAGGACCAAACTAGCCAGAATGTATCCTACTGTTGATCCAATTTGCATTCGCTGTCACCAGGCACCTGCCTCTTTGGCTCACATTTTTTTGGTCATGTCACAGATTAGGCACATTCTGGTCAGAGATCTTCAATACGTTTACATATATTTGTAAAGAGAAGATCGATCCAGACCCTATCATTGCCATATCTGGGGTAGTGCATACTAATAATAGGATGTCAAAAAGCCAATCCCAATTGATAGCGTTTTCTAAACTATTAGCACATCGACTAATTCTTACTAATTGGAGAGCCCCCGCACCCCCAAAACATTCACGTTGGGTGCGTGACATTATGTCATTCCTCCAGCTTGAAGCAATAAGAAGTACAGTCCAAAATCCAGCAGAAATGTTTCACGAGATATGGCAACCTTTCTTGGTATACTACGACAAAATATTCGATGCAAACTCCTTGGAGTAGAATTAACTTGCCCTCATCTCTGCCCTGTTTTCTCCCTTTTTTTTTTTTTCTTTCTCCTCCTCCAAACTTTTCTGTTATCTGTCTGTCCTTTTAGTAATTCTTTAGACACCACCTTGTGGTGGATATGGGGAAGGTAAGACTCAGTTAGAAGAGGTTCAGTTAGAAGATAATGAAGCCCCTGTTTGATAAAAGAACGTATGCTGTATTGCTGTTTTGTTGTTCTCTACAATCAAAACAATAAAAAAATTTAGAAATAAATAAATAAATAGAGCTTTTTGGTATCGACTCCACTCACCATGTTTGGACGAAGAAGAGGGAGGAGTACAACCCCAAGAACACTGCCCCAGCTGTGAAGCATGGGGGTGCTTTTCTGCAAAGGGGACAGAACAACTGCACCGTATTGAAGGGAGGATGGATGGGGTCATGTATCGTGAGATTTTGGCCAACAACCTCCCTCCCTCAGTAAGAGCATTGAAGATGGGTCGTGGCTGTGTCTTCCAGCATAACAATGACCCGAAGCACACAGCCAAGACAACTAAGGAGTGGCTCTGTAAGAAGCATTTCAAGGTCCTGGAGTGGCCGAGCCAGTCTCCAGACCTGAACCCAATAGAAGATCTTTGGAGGAAGCTGAAACTCAATGTTGCTCAGCAACAGCCCCGAAACCTGAAAGATCTGGAGAAGATCTGAATGGAGGTGTGGGCCAAACTCCCTGCAGTGAGTGCAAACTTGGTCTGACCTCAGGCAAGCGTGGGGAAGGCAGTCAATGGTATCAATTCCTTCATCCTCCAGACACTGCCTTTTTTTTTTTTTGAGCAGTATGAGAGACAGATATTATTATTAAATAATTTAGGATATTTCTCTTTAGTCAGTGCTCGGGCATCTTGACTTTTAACTTTTATAAAATTCTAAACCTTCTGACTTTGTAAGTTGAGAGTTCAAGGCTGCACTTCTCTCACAGAAGTCAAATTGTGTTTAATTCAGTGTGATTCCTAATGCTTGAGAATGTTCATTCAATAACAGTTGCCTTTCTTCATAAGTTTATTTGTACTTCAAAGACATAGTTTGACTAGTCTCCTGATTTGCAGATTTCTACATCTTTTTTTTGCTTTAACATAACGAGACTTTCCTTGTTTCATGATTGTCAAGAATCAGGACTTGACTGAAAAAAATATCAATGACAGCTGATGTTTTGATTTACAATCCAAATAGAAAAATATCTTCCATGTAACTCATCCAAGTCTCTTTAGTCTTTACAAATGATTCCTGATTAATTGATGCACTTGAGAAATATTAAATGAATTCTGATGGCATCCTGAGAGCTGAATAAGTAGACACGTGAGTCATGGCTCTCCTGATATAAAACACATGCCACATGCTTCATACAAGAATTTTTATATTTTGTGTATTGCTGTTTACATAAGCTTTTTATTCTTTGATGCATATGTCTTTATTTCATGACAGCAACTGTGTACCTGTACAATGAAATAATACTAGCAATTGTTAGTCTGGCTTCTAGTTCCTCTGAGGACTTGCAATAGTGAATAAGTGATCAAAGCTTACACTAAGCCTGTATAGCAGCTTGCATTAGCCAAGGCTGAAGGTGACGGTGATTGCAGGGCACAGGTTTGTGCTGGTAGATTCAAAGTATGACTGTGATAAGCAAAGTCAAAAAGTCAAAAAGCATCATCACATTATTAATGTTAAAGGGCACATGCTAACACACATGCACTAAAGCGATCGTACTCACGTGCCCATCACAAAAGACTTATATAAAAATTGCTGCATGCAAAGAAAAAAAGAAATTCAACACCACCTGTGGCCCACCACATTAGAACCCCTTTCACAGACAGACACAGACACACATAGAGTCAGTCATGCAGTCCCTTGGGGGGGCTGTAGCTCATTTAAAAATCGGAAGCTTAGCGGCTGCATGCCAAAGTATCCTTGGGCAAGATACTGAACCCCAAGTTGCTCTCTGAAATGTTCACTGGAGTGTGAATGTTAAGGACTTAGGCCTAGAACAACGTGCAGATACAGTATGAATGCTCATGCAGAGTTTATATATATATATATATATATATATATATATATATATATATATATATATAAAGAACCAGTCCATTTACTATTTACTTAACATGCAAAAACATGACAGTGTTGTAATGACATAAAGTAGAAAAAAATCAGCTAACGGCTAAAACATAGATAGTAGCATCCTTGACTTGTCTGATTGTACCATACTGAGTCCTATTTTCTTTGGGTAATTTTAAAACAATTAAAACAGCTTTTACTTGATGTAAAGCTCCATCAACACTCACAGGCAAGCAGGCAGACGTGATCTGTGAGTGAAAATGCAAATGGAAGAAGATCTAGCTGCATGCTATCAGTGTGTGCTGGATTCACACACTTAAAGAGAAACTAAAGAAAAACAGGATAGGACTAGTGCTGCAGATACACAAAGATGTGGATATGTGACATGAATAATTTGTGACATCCTGTATAATGTAAGCAGTGTGAGCGCTGTACACTTATTTTACCTGCATAGTTTATTTGCAGCAGGTTGCTCGTCACCTAGGTTTTTTTCTTGCCTCTTACTCCTTTACACTCTCTCTCTCTCTCTCTCTCTCTCTCACTCACTCACTCACTCACTCTCACACACACACACACACACACACACACACACACACACACACACACACACACACACACACACACACACACACACACACACACACACACACAAGTGTGTTTTGCTATCTTTGTGGGGAATTTCCACTGACTTCCATTCATTTTTACAGCCTAAACCTTACCTTTACCCTTTTCCTAACCCTAACCATCACATACCTAACCCTAACCCTAACCTAAACTCAATTCATACCTTAGCCCTAACTCTGACCCCTGACCCAAAAACAGGGTTTCCCCTTGTGGGGACAAGGTTCCAGTCCCCACAAGGAGCAATTGGTCCCCACAACGTAGTATATGTCAGGAAAATTGTTCCCACAAGGTATTATAAACATACGCACACACACGCACACACACACACACACACACACACACACACACACACACACACACACACACACAGAGCATTACATAACAAGCACTACTCCACACTGTCGTTACTGTCACTACTCTAGAGAAAAACACTAGTAAATGAGGAGCACATGGCAGGTTTAACAAAGGGACAGAAAACTGTAAAACCTTAAAAAAACATGAAAAAAAATACATCAGAGCATAAAATGAGGCACTGAGTTAATTAATATTTTCTTGAAAAAATAAATATGGTTATAACTCATAAACCGTGGAGAAAACTGGCCTCAAATGAAATGAACAACTCGTCCACCAACATCAGATGAGCAGAAATGTTATATCGCAAAGATTTCATGAGTGAGCAAACTGTTGAAAACAAGGCTAATGACAACAGTTCGTCTGCTGATGGCATAGTTACCTTAAAAAAGTAATCTGATTACTGATTACTCCTTTAGTTACTTCACTGATTACTGAATTTTAGAAGTAACTAAGTTAGATTACAAGTTACTTTATTAGTTACATTCAACAGCTGCCGGTGTGCCAAAAAGTGATCCCGATGTTTCTGTGTGCTTTTATGTGTAATGTCTTTGCTTATATTGGTAAACAGAGTGCAGCCAACATGATTTATGAAGGGCTTATATAAAATAAAGAAATAACCTGTGTTTCAAGAATCTTTATGATTTTTGTAGGTACAATAAAAAATCTTTATGATTTTTTATTGTACCTACATTATAATCAGTCCTGTGTTTTTTGGCCACTTCAAATATCTTTATATAACTGTGATGTTATATTTGTTGTGATTTCTGCAGCCTTCTGAGTCAGCTTTCTGTTTAAAAATACATTTTTAAACAGAAAGCCCCCACTTATTAGTTTTGCACCGAAGTCCAGCTTTTGTTTTTTGGGTGCTGGGGGGCTCCTGCATTAGCCGCAACTCTGCTTCACCACCTGGTGCGACTCGCTCTGTAAGTGTGACTGCGCCGTGACTCCAGATGTTTCCTCATATTTGACGTAGTGTTTTTGAAGCTAGATAGCACTTTGTCACCAGCACATTAGTAATTTAATTATATAATTATTTAATTATATAATTAAATGACTGAACTAGAATCGAATAGAAAAGAATCGAAAGGCTTTATTGTCATCAAACATGGAGTATGATGAAAATGTAGCAGCTGAAACAGTTCAGTGCCTTTTAGGTAAGCTCGTGTTTGGTAATAAAATTACTAAAATAGGTCAGCTAAATTACAATTACTGAGAGATAACATGTTAATAAATTGCAGGCACTAATTAAAATGTTAGTTCAAACAATTCTTAGGACATATCAGTGCAACATCATCAGGAGTAGGAGGGCTTAGAACAAATATGGGCAATTAACTTTCCCAAGAGGCCACACGAGAAACTGGGACTGCTGTGGGGGGCTGTTACAATTAAGGCAATGAAAAGGTGAAATAGGTATAGTAAAAATGCCAACATTTTATCAATATTCAGCAAAACAATAGTGAATAAAATGAGCACAGTTTTGCAAATTTTTAAAAAACTTTTAACTTTATACAAATTGCTTTTCCTATTTTGCTTGTAGTTTAATTACGTAAACTGCTGGGGTGGGTGTGTGTGTGTGTGTGTGTGGGGGGGGGGTTCCTTCTCAGTGAGAGAAATCTAGTCTGTTTGGGGCTTGAACAAGTGCATTAAAGTCAGGTTCAATGTCTGCCTTCCATTTTGGATCTGAGATCTCTTGAATATCATTGCCTTTCTTCTCACAAAACTCTTGAATCTCTGCCCTCCGGTCCCATACTCTTTTTAGCACTCTGCCCAGGCTGAGCTACCTGACAGCTGTGTGGTAGCCTATGTCACCACGTTCACTCTCATGCTGTTCAAAAAATGCAACAAACTGTGTGTGATTCAGTGCTCTTGCCCTGATGAAGCTGAGTATTTTACCTACAACATCAACAACATGATTAATTTTAGCACTGACAATGTCTCATGATGTATACAATGCAAAATCCCCAATTTCTGTTCTGGATTCATTTCAGTCACTTTATCTTGCATCTGCATCAAAAGTCCAATATTTTTCCCAATCAGATTTGAACAGCCATTCATTGTAATGCCTGCCAGTGTGCCCCATTCCAGCCCTAGCCTGTCCAAATATGCAATTATCTAAGTGAACTAATCACTCCCTGTTAAAATCCCTTTCACTCAGTGCTTTGCTGCCAGTTCCTCTAGATTATCAAACTCATTCATTATCCCGTGTACAAAGGTTAGTAGCTGGGCTGTGTTGTGGACATCACAGCTCTCGTCCAGAGCCAAGGAGAAAAAAGTCAAAAGTCTGCTTTGTTTTCCAAATGAAGTTTGAAATGTCCTCAATCTGTCTTGTTACAGTTCGGCTGGAGATGGGTACATTCTCAAATGCTTCATTTCCTCAGGGCATATTCATGCGGCAGAGTCCACCAAACACTCTTTGTTAACTCTTACTGGTTTACTGTTTTTTCTGATTTTGTGCGAAATTACAAAGTTGGTCTTTCCCACTCCATCCCTGGAATGGTAAAGCTCAGTAAAAATCCTTGTTGCTTTTGCAGCTTTGCTAGCAAAGGTTCAGATGTCCATTCCTGCTCTGCATCAGTCAGGTTCTTGTTTTTTTCTGTGTGTTTAGTCTCATAATGGTGATTCAAACATGGCTTTACCTCTGACTTCAGTAAATAAAAACTAGTATATGTATGGTGCTAGTATACTAGTATAGTATAACTATATGTTTTGTTTAAAACTCTACATTCTGCATCATTCTTTCTTTTTTAAATGTGAGCTGATCTTTCAGGGCTAACAGACTCAAATATTTCACAAACATATGTTCCAATGCATTTACAGTGAAGCTGCACATACATCTGTAAATTTAAAAGAAAGTCCCCTTCAAAAAAAGCATCAAAGTTGTACTGTGATTTCCCGCAAAACTGCTAAAATTATCCATTCTCTGACGTGGAGTTTTCGAAAGTGTTTAATGGCTGAAATGGGACAAACTGCAAGATATATACTTCGGGGTGGCTCTAGCTCAGGAGAAAGAGGAGGTCATTGTGATGGCCTCAGTCTCCTCCCTTCTAATCAGGAAGTGACTTCACCTGTTTGAGAGCCTATAGCTGTGTCCAAATTCAGGGGCTACATCCTTGGAAGGCCACATTTGTAGGCCGATTACATCACAGTGATGAACACTGTCCAAATTCAAAGGTTCCTCCAAATGCAGTTGATGAATGTGTCCTTTTCCCTGGATTTGAAGGATGGGTCCAGTGTATCTGTTGTGGCCTGCCATATCCCATGATTCATTGTGCAGCAAAATTCAAACGCGACAATGGCAGAGGAGAGCAGCCAAAAAGTTTGAAATTTGACTGTTTCTGTCACACAAAATAAACTTAAGATGTTTTCAGGTGAGAATGTAGATGGGTAAACCTCAAATATATGCTTGGTTTATCAAGATATCGCTTAATTGCAAAAGTGCTCCAACGTTTTCGGAGATGTCCATTGCCACTGCTCTACCAGCCAGCTCACCTATACCCGGAGAGAACGCCTGAATCCCAGCACATCCTTTTCAAACTGAGATGATCTCTAATGGCTGATGTTTGGTTCATTTCAGTGTTTCACTTGTTCCTGAGCAAATTGGTTTGGCTGAGATTAAAGTCAAGCTTCATAACTGGATAGTTTTATTTAACTTGAATGTCTTACTAGAGACATTACTGTCACTACATTTGGAAATGAATCATTCATCCATCTGTATTCCTTGATGTAGAAATGTGTTGTATTAACAGCTTATTTTCAATAAAGCGCTGACATTAAATAAACAAAAAAAAGGAGCAAAAGTTCGGGCTGTCAGGGTTGCAAGGCGACCTGAGCCATGCTGAGGTAAGCGCAGTCGATTCAGATATGAAGGCTAGACCGTCCAGTTTCACAGCTGCTCACTTCCGGCCTTTGTGGGCTTTGGAGGATGCAGCCCCTGAATTTGGACACAGCTTATATAAGCTGGTTTCTTCCCAAGGTGGTGGTGCTTTCCTCATGGCTGGTGCTGTTCAGGCACCCAGCTTAGTTTTTTAGTTGGTTTGTCTGTGCTGTAGTTGTTTCCAAGTTAAGGTATATGTATATGTATATGTATGGCTGTAGCTCAGGAGGTAGAGCAGGTCACCTACTGATCGGAAGGTCGGCGGTTTGATTCCTGGCTACTCCAGACTGCATGCTAACGTATCCTTGGGCAAGATACTTAACCCCAAGTTGCTCTCTGATGCAAGAGTTGGAGTGTGAACGTTAGATAATAAAAGTACTTAGCTTAGTTAATCATGAAAGTGCTTGTGTGAATGGGGTAAATGTGTTGTATAAGCACTTTGAGTGCTCAGACTGAGTAGAAAAGTGCTATATACTGTAAGAACTAGTCCATTTACCATTTATGTTATTGGTTAGCACTCCTTTTGTTCCTTTTGTTATGATTAATAAATGGGTTTGATGAAAACTGCTACTGTGTGGGTCTCCCTTCTTTGTTACATCTTAAATGGGCTGCACATAACAATCGGTAGGTTATTGGCTCTAATTCCTGGCTGCCCCTGTCTGCATATGCCAAAGTATCACTAGGCAGGATACTGAACCTCAGTGGAGCTTTCAATACTGTTGACCATAACATTTTATTACACAGATTAGAGCATACTATAGGTATTAAAGGTACTGCACTGCAGTGGTTTGAATCATATTTATCTAATAGACTCCAATTTGTTCATGTAAATGGGGAGTCTTCTTCACGTACTGAGGTTATTTAGCATGGAGTTCCACAGGGTTCTGTGCTAGAAGTAATTTTATTTACACTATATATGCTTTCCTTAGGCAGTATTATTAGAAAGCATTGCATCAATTTTCATTGTTATGCAGATGATACTCAGCTTTACCTATCAATGAAGCCAGATGACACACATCAATTAGTTAAACTGCAGGAATGTCTTAAAGACATTAAGGCCTGGATGACCTCTAATTTCCTGCTTCTAAATTCAGATCAAACTGAAGTTCTTGTTCTCGGCCCCACAAATCTTAGAAACATGGTGTCAAACCAGATACTTACTCTGGATGGCATTACTTTGGCCTCCAGTAACACTGTGAGAAATCTAGGAGTCATTTTTGACCAGGATATGTCCTTCAATGCACATATTAAACAAATATGTAGGACTGATTTTTGCATTTGTACAATATTTCTTAAATTAGAAACATCCTTTCTCAGAGTGATGCTGAAAAGCTCATTCATGCATTTATTACTTCTAGGGTGGATTATTGTAATTCATTATTATCAGGCTGTCCTAAAAGCTCCCTGAAAAGCCTTCAGCTGATCCAAAATGCTGCAGCTAGAGTACTGACAGGGACTAGAAAGAGAGAGCAGATTTCTCCCATATTGGCTTCTCTTCATTGGCTCCCTGTTAAATCTAGAATAGAATTTAAAATCCTTCTCCTCACATACAAGGTCTTGAATAAACAGGCCCCATCTTATCTCAAAGACCTCATAGTACCATATCACCCCAATAGAGCACTTTGCTTTCAGACTGCTGGCTTACTTGTGGTTCCTAGGATACTTAAGAGTAGAATGGGAGGCAGAGCCTTCAGCTTTTAGGCCCCTAGTTAGGGCTGGATCAGGTGACCCTGAACCACCCCACTGTACGAAAAGAAGCATATTCGTTATGCTGCTATAGGCCTAGGCTGCTGGGGAGGTCCCATAATGAGGCTCTCTTTTCATTTATCTCTTTTTACTCTGTTTATGCGCCACTCTGCATTTCCCTGAGCCTGGTTCTGCTGGAGGTTTCTTCCTGTTAAAAGGGAGTTTTTCCTTCCCACTGTCGCCAAGTGTTTGCTCATAGGGGGTCGTTTTGACTGTTGGGTTTTCTCTGTAATTATTGTAGGGTCTTTACCTTACCATATTACGCGCCTTAAGGTGACTGTCAGTGGTGGTGAAAATGCTGTGAGTACCAAACCCAAGAAAAACAGATACAGCTTATAAAGGCCTTTCTGCTTCATATCACAGTTTCAAAATGAGACTTTTAGTAAAGCAATCAAAAGGTAAGGGAATTAGTTACATTGTAACTTAAGTGTCATTAAGAGATTTAAATAATTAGAATAAACTGCAACCAATTTTGGAAACAACACTTCCTACAACATAAATATCACTTTTTTGTGTTGCAGAAGAAGCACCACACTGAGCTTGCCATGGTCCTTGATTAGCTTTGTAGCTAGATCTTAACTGAGTTCACCAAGGGAGCTTTAGAAAACCTTTGGTAAATTTAAATACACCAAGAAAACAAACAAAAAACTGAACAAAACTGTGTAACAGAGACTGAAAAAGTAAGGCAAACAGATAAAGGTAAAAGTCAGAAATAAAACAGCAGGTGATATGACAAAACGTTTGATAACTCAACTGACTGAGCGCCTTATATTGAAGGGAAAATTTCCTAAATTACTAAACACAAAAAAGAAACCTGAAATTAGAAGCTCAATACATTTATATGGTTTATGGAGTTTGCAGAAATCTTTTTTCTTTCGTAATTTTCAATTTGGAGTTACAACATTTATACCAGCGACATGCATCCTGCTTTAGAAAGTAAGCCCATAATGAAGTATGTGGGAAGATGCACCAGTCAGCATGTTGTACAGAGTATATTTTTGGTGCCAGCCTCCCTGTTACCGTGGTAACTGTCTGTCGATTCAGCTGTACAAGTGAACAGAGAACCAAGGAGATATACTGCCCCCTGCCATTACATATTTATTTAATTCTTCCTCAGAGTGTGAAGTTGAGCTGGGGGAGGAAGAGGAGGAAAACGGTGGCATGAATGATGAGCAGAGAAGAAATATGGGGGTGAATGAGCTGGAATGAAGATGAAACTGTTCAGAATTGGCTGAACTTGGCATCCTGAACACAGTCAAGTTCAGTCAGGAGGTAAACATTTTCCCATATCCTCAGCTCTAGGCTGAACTTCTGATCAGGTTAAAGTCAGTTAATGCTTTATAATTGCATTGCCAATTAACCATATTCTTTAGAATCTGTACATGAATAAAAGATTATTATACAGTCAGGTCCATGGGGTTAGGTTAATTGGTCATTCCAAATTGCCCATGTGAGTGTGAATGGCTGTCAGTCTCTCTGACAGCCCCCCCTTACAACATTTAGTCAAGTCAAGAACTCTCTCGATGAGGAAGGTGTATCACTGTGAAAGTCTGCAGTCTTAATGGCTACACTCAAGGAAATGAAAGGCCAGATAAGATGTTGCCAGAAAAACAGCTTCCCCAGTTTTGGATCAAATTTTCTTGGACTGCAGAAAAAGATTAACTTGTAGCAGATTAATGGGAAGAGGAAAGTATGGAGATTGAAAGGAACAGCTCATGAGCCAAAGCATACTACATTATCTATTAAACTTGATTAAATTCAGTTTTACTTATATAGCACCAAATCACAACAAACAGTCGCCTCAAGGTGATTTGTATTGTAGGTAAAGACCCTACAATAATACAGAGAAAACACAACAGTCAAAACGACCCCCTATGAGCAGCACTTGGTGACAGTGGGAAGGAAAAACTCCCTTTAACAGGAAGAAACCTCCAGCAGAACCAGGCTCAGGGAGGGGGGGTCATCTGCTGATAGGGGAGAGAGACAGAGATTAATAATAATGAATGATTAAATGCAGAGTGGAGTATAAATAGTGTAAAAAGAGGTGAAAAGAAACACTCAGTGCATTATGGGAACCCCCCAGCAGCCTAGGCCTATAGCAGCATAACTAAGGGAGGGTTCAGGGTCACCTGATCCAGCCCTAACTACTGTATAAGCTTGATCATAAAGGAAAGTTTTAAGCCTAATCTTAAAAATAGAGAGGGTGTCTGTCTCCTGAATCCAAGCTGGGAGCTGGTTCCACAGAAGAGGCGCCTGAAAGCTGAAGGCTCTGCCTCCCATTCTACTCTTAAGTATCCTAGGAACCACAAGTAAGCCAGCAGTCTGAGAGCGAAGTGCTCTGTTGGGGTGATATGGTACTATGAGGTCTTTGAGATAAGATGGTGCCTGATTATTCAAGACCTTGTATGTGAGGAGAAGGATTTTAAATTCTATTCTAGGTTTAACAGGGAGCCAATGAAGAGAAGCCAATATGGGAGAAATCTGCTCTCTCTTTCTAGTCCCTGTCAGTATTTGATGGAGGCAATGGCATGGGCATGTATGGCTGCCAGTGGAGCCAAGTCTCTAGAACGTACTGATGATATGACTGTGGGTCCGTGGCCGATCCTTGACTTGTCCTCGGCTGGTCCTTGACCGTAATTAGATCCCCCGCTTGTGACGTGGACAATGTGACCATGAGTGGTAGTGCCCCTAAGCAGCATTTAGGAAAACATTGATGAGTTGTGCACACCGAACAAGCAAAACAGAAGACGGTGATGCTTGCACTCGATGCTTATTACTGACTAATGAATATGAATGCATATAATGATTAACTGTACTGTTAAAAAAAATTTTAATGTGAATTGATTATTGCTGGGTTCTGTCAGAGAAAGGTGCATTTTTGATGTGATATGACAGCAACAATATTGTATGTACGTGTATTCTACTACACATGTACATACAGAAAGAAATATGCAGAAATAGGTGGTGCTCTGTTCTAAACATTTAGGGTGACCACTCAGTGAAAAGCTACTGCATGGGAGGGACCCAAAGATTTGGTTCTATGTTTTTACAACTTTTCTGTGCTGTTGATGCACAGCAACAATCACGGCAATGTGCATCAAATAATGCTGAGAGTTGTCTGCCGCTAATGTTAGTATATCACCGCTGTGATTCACTTTAATACTCTGCTTCGCCATGAAAGGGACCAAACAGAACAACAGATACACGTTCCACAAAAAAGTGTCCAAACTAATACTGCAGTATTTATTTATTTATAGGTGCAAAAACCATATATGCTGACAGGACAGAAGTAACACAGCATTAGCATTTAATAGCACCAGTCTTTGCACTTAATGAGCAAAAATGCAAACAGCTCTTCCAGCCCCCACAGATCAAAATTTCCAACCTGCATCACAAACACCCCTCTATTATATTTTTTTAATGATACTACATGTCTGAATTCCTGAATCAATACCATAAGACTGCAAGACACTGAAAAAAAAATCATGTTTTTTAAACTATGTTATCAAGAGATGAGTAGCAACTGATATTTGTACTACACATTTTCTACATTCTTCTTTGTGATTGTGTAATGTGACAACACCTTATACAGCACTCCTCAGCCTGACTGTAAGGAATAAACCACATGAAATTCAAGGGAAACAGTGTCTTAAAATGCAGGAACTTCCTGGAGCTTTTACTGTTTTTTTAAGACTGATAAATAAAAACATTAATTTCATGAGTTATAAAAGTTATTACGTAGATGTCGTATTACTAGTTTTACAAATAATATATGGCCTGCATAATTTTAAAATGCAGTAAATTGCCTGCCACAAACCACTTTGAGTTTTTCGTTTATTCGATTTGAATTTTATATTTAAAGGCCAAAAAACTATCTTTAACAAAAAAGCTACTGTTACCGTTAAGAGTCCAGGAACAAGACATTAAGGAGACTGAACAAATCAAAGCAAATTACATGACTTCCAAGACCGGTGTTTGCAAGCAGGGGGGATACAAGAATACCCACCCAGCTTGCCGCATCTCACTGAGGGCAACTCCAGGCTGGAACAGAGTCCAGACCCTCTCCAGGAGACTGTTTCCAGAGCCCAGGCCATGCGTTGAGGTGAGCCTGACTATATCTAGCCGGTATCTCTCAACCTCACATACTAGCTCAGGCTCCTACCCCACAAAAGAGGTGACATTCCATGTCCCAAAACCCAGTCTCGATAGCCAGGGATTGGTCTGCCAGGGCCTCAGCCCTTGGCCACCGCGCGACACACATTGCAGCCAACCCCTACAATGCCTCCTGCAGGTGGTGGGCCTACAGGAGGGCGGGCCATGTCATCTCTTCAGGCTGCGCCGGCCGGGCACCACGGGTTAATGCCTGGCCACCAGACGCTCTTCTTCGAGCTCGTCTGCTCAGGCCTGGCTCCAGGGTGGGGCCCTGGTAACCCTATCCGGGCACGGTAAACAGTTCCCTTATTGGCATTTCCATAGGGGTCTTCTCAACCGCTCTTTGTCTGGCCCCTCACCCAGGACCAATTTGCTATAGGAGACCGTACCAGGGGGACAAGCCCCCAGACAGCATAGTTCCTGGGATCACTGGATTCACTCCAGCGATTCATGGAGGAGTATAATAGAGTATAAAGGAGGTCTAGTGGGTCACCAGAGAAACGGTGAAAGATAATGAAGTGCAATTTAAAAATATACAGAAGTCATTTTCACCTGATGGAACGACCTGATAAGTTAGAATATGCCTATTTAGTTTATTTAGGTCAGCTTGGTAAAGAAAATGGTTTCCAGGCTTTGACATCAGATCACGCTTGTTAACTTGGGGCAAAAGTGAGAGCATGGCTTCTCCTCAGGAGAAATTCAACAGCAAAAAACAAACCAACAAAAAACCCTTAAATTTACAGAATTGACAAAGTAGTTTAGAAGCCATTTTATTGGTAATCTTCTAGTGTCCCATCTGGAAGGCACCATGGGGTTTGCTGTGCTCAGTCACATTTACAGAACAAAGACCAGTGACAAAGACCTGCCCCCCAAAACTAATATACACACCCCACCCACAACCATTAAGTTAACAGTTAGATTACATTGAAATGGTTCAATGAAGAAAAGTTTGCTGGGAATAGTTTTGGTCATTTGCAGTGAAAAATGTCCTAATTTTCAAACTGACTGTAAAGATCTATCCACCTATTTTACATTTTCAAAACTTAAGTTTAGATTAATTTTAACTACACAAGTCAAAGCTTTTATGAAGAAAGCGTCAGCTCTTGGTGACAATCTGCAATTGAGTCAAAGTGGCGTGTTTATAGTGGAAAGTTAAAACATCCCAGGAGAAGGAGGGGGACTCCCAGCAGCTAAGAACTGGCTGACAGCCTGGTGGGAGGCTGCATCTGTATGTGTGTCCCCCAGTTAAGCACACTGAGGCCCTGTTTACAAGAGAAGGTTTTCAGATGAAAATGGCTAAATTTTGATGCGTTTCGTCCTCCCATTTACACTGGAGCAGAGTGAAAATGATACTTTTTGAAAATGGGCTCCAGACCGGAGCGTCTCCGTAACTTTATTAATTTAAAGTTTATTTTTTTGTATGGGTCACAATCTGATGGTAACCAATGTGTTCTTAATCACACACGCTGCCCAACTACTCCTAAGAATAATGCACCCTTATATTGGTGCTTGTTTATCATTACTCAAATAAACTGGCTCTGTCATATATAAACAAAATGATTTCTACTGAATTCTAATGTCTTTCACAGTAGCTCATCTGTTAGATCGGACCATATGGGCCACCTTCACTCCCCACGTGCATGAGTGAGTCTTGGCCACCCATGACCTCCCTCTTCTTGAAGTACATGTTCATCACATGTACCTTCATCTAGATGTCCATTAAAGTCTGTCCATTAAAGTCAATCACTACTCTCTCCCCTCTCTCTTGTTTATCATTCCACTTTATCCGACTTACTCTAGAATTGCTCTTTTTCTTCTGACTTCCAACCTGCGGGGCATATGCACTGACACTGACAGCTTTGAGCATTTACCCTTTAATTTCCAAGTTCAAATGACAGTGTCCTCATCTCCACAACACTATTCACATACTCGTCCTTAAAGATTACTCCTACTCCATCCTCTTTGTATCTACACCATGACAGAAAAGTTTGAATCCACCTCCACTGCTCCTGGCCTTGCTTCCCTGAGCCACTGTCTCACAGTCAAGAATGAAACAGAATGAGAGGAGACACATCCAGGGAGAAGAGAGATGGAAGCAATATGTAGCAGCTGGCGGTCATAAGACATGCTGGGCTGAAAAAGTTCTTTAATTTCTGTTCTTAAACTCAGTCTAACTTTGGGTCATTTTGCTCAGTCATACTTGACTAATGTTTGTAAACTTGTTACTGTGGTTACATGCCCTTAGAATATGTGTGTGCATATGGGTGTGGGTGTGATTGTGCACTCTGGTACTTAACACCAGAACCACCAATATTCCAACCTCACAGCACTCCCTGGAGCCACCGTTAACTTGTTAATTTTCATCTAATTTTTCTAACTCTAAGATTTGAAAAATAAGTATTTAAGATAAAGTTTTATGGATTTTATTAGCTTTACAAAAGATTTAGAATATTTTATTACAGGTCACAGAGGTAAAATATATTTTCAAAATCACTAATGAAAAGGGTACAACAAACCACACAATACCTAACCCATCTATATAACTTAATTATTGAAGAAAAACATTATGAAAAGTTAAAAATTAATTTTGGATCATGTATGGTTTTTAGTTATACTAAAATAAAGACAGTATCAAAAACAGCCCTCACTGTGAAACAGATTGAATTGTTAGCCTGTATTTTAAAAATGGCCACACAGGTGGCTACAACAAAAGAAACTAATAAATTACCTATTGTAAAAGTAAAACACTAAAAGTTTTATCATCTCTGCCGCCTCTTCACCAGACCTGCAGCCTTTCTCTCTGATCCACCAATCACACTGCTTGTCTGTCATGAGACAGGTTAGTTTTACCCTACTGATGATGTGTTGTTGCAATAATAGTCCTGCTCAGTACAAGAGGTTCAGATATTTGGTGTATGTGCTTGGCTGAGGAGCCAATGGTGCGAAGCTGCCATCAGCGGGATTATGACTGAACGCCTCTAAGTCAGAATCCTGCCTAGACGCAGTGATACCGCAGTGCTGTGGATCTTTGGTAGGTCCCGGATAGCTGGGGGGGGGCGTCTCGCCCTCCCCCGGTGAAGGAGAGCCGCTCGTGACTGGGCTGGGGGGACGGCCAAACGACGGTCGCCCCTCTCCAATCGCGCAGTCATGATTGTGGAGAACCCGATTCTGGGTCAGGGTCTTGTGCGTAGCAGAGCAGCTAATCGGGGTGGCTGTAGCTCAGGAGGTAGAGCAGGTCACCTACTGATCGGAAAGTCGGATGTTAGATTCCTGGCTACCCCAGGCTGCATGCCAATGTATCCTTGGGCAAGATACTGAACCCCAAGTTGCTCTCCGATGCAAGCATTGGAGTGTGAATGTTAGATAATAAAAGCACTTAGCTTAATTAATCATGGAAGTGCTGGTGTGAATGGGGTGAATGTAAACGTGTTGTATAAGTGCTTTGAGTGCTCAAACAGAGTAGAAAGGGCTATATAAGAACTAGTCCATTTACCATTTATCTGTACTAGCAAGAAAGCTAGCATTAGCATGCAGGCTTAAGATTAGCAGGTTAGTTAGCCAACAACAGCTAAAACAAACAAACAAACATTAAGTTGGTTTAAAACCAAACCAAGTTCACTTATTGAAAGCTTAGGCTAGTTTTCCACAATGTTCATTGTGCAAGACAGCTAGAAACCAATCAGCTTGCTTAATATACAGTAAACATTTCATAATCTTCTCATAAATCTGACAGTTAAAACAACTAGTCTTTAATCCCTGCTACAAAGCCTAGCAACTAAGCACGCCTTTCTTTAACTGTTAATGCACTGTGGTTTCTTTAGTCATGAACATGTAAATTTTCTCAGTAAATTTCCTTGCTGATTATGACCTTTTTTACTCTTAGGCTGCCATTCATGCACAACATTTTTAAGATTTTGACTCATTAGTCAGGATAAAGTTAATTTAGCAGTCAGTTAACAGTTCTGCAATGAAAGCTTCTGACCTACCACTTTTGTCACCATTTTGTTACTTTTCAGCCCCAAATGCTGCATATCTTTTAAAGTGGTACACTTAGTATATGTACTGGAGTATTGGTATGTGGTCAACGGTTCAAGTGTGAGATTCTGTGAACACAAATTTTTGCATCGGCATGTAAGAGTAGAGATAATGACAGCAGAGTTATCACTGGAACCTGTGAAAGCATGTGCTGGCTTTAGCTTTTTCTTGTTAAAGTTTCTTCAGATACTGTTTCATGTAAGTTAGATTTAAAATCATGTCTGATTAGAAAATTGAATTACATTTCAATTGTTTCAATTTGTTTTAAATGTTTGTTTTCTACAGTGAAAGAAAAACCTCTGCTGCATTACCTCAGGAAAGGGGTGTTAGAATCCAGATTGGAGATATCTAAAAACAGCAACAATGGCACCATGTAAACAGCCTCATGTAGGAGTGATCTCTTCCTGCATTTCCCCCTCCCTTCTATTTTCCTCTTATTCCAAACTACAAAACTATATTCATCATGTCCCCAAAAGCATTACATAACACAACTGTGGAATATAAACTGCACATCATTATACTGTACATTCATTATGGAAAACAGTACATATTGTAGTTGAGCTGAATATATTATTCATGTCAAAGGATCTCGAGGTTATCAGTGAAGTCAGTTTGACTGCAGAATAATAGACAGAGCTTACAGTACTTTATAAATCTCCTTGCAACAGTGGTGTATCACACAGAAAGAGCATATATATTTCAAGGATGGAGGAAATCTAATCTTAGTTTTAACAAAGCGTAGGCCAGAGTTAAACCTTATATAATGCATGTTAAGGCTGTTTTATACTCCACCAGGTCTATTCCACAGTACTGTATGCAATATGGTCACAGCTGAAAGATGCTGCCATACAAAGAAAATGTAATTCTACTACTCATTCACAAGAGAACTAAACAAATGTTGTGCAAAGTCAGGTTATAAATACTTTAAGCCAAGAAAAATAACTATACTTACCTACATCTTCATTACAATAATGAGCAGCTAGGCCTGCCACTACATACACTATATTGGCAAAAGTATTTGCTTATCTGCCTTCACACATATGAACTTGAGTGGCATCCTAGTCTTAATCCATGTGGGCCCACCCTTTGCAGCTAGAACAGCTTCAGCTCTTCTGGGAAGTCTTTCCACAGGTTTAGGAGTGTTCATGGGAATTTCTGACCATTCTTCCAGAAGCACATCTGTGAGGTCAGACTCTGATGTTGGAGAGAAGGCCTGGCTCACAGTCTCCGCTCTAATCCATCCCAAAGGTGTTCCATCAGGCTGAGGTCAGGACTCTGTGCAGGCCAGTCAAGTTCTTCCACACCAAACTGGCTCATCCATGTCTTTATGGAGCTGCTTTGTGCACTGGTGTGCAGTCATGTTGGAACAGGAAGGGGCCATCCCCAAACTGTTCCCACAGAGTTGGAGCATCAAATTGTCCCAAATGTCTTGGTATGCTGAAGCATTAAGAGTTTCTTTCACTGGAACTAAGGGGCCGAGACCAACTCCTGAAAAACACCCCCACACCATAACCCCCCTCCACCAAACTACACTTGGCACAATGCAGTCAGACAGGTACCGTTCTCCTGCAAACAACAAACTCAGACTCCTCCATCAGATTGGCAAAATGGAGAAATATGATTTGTCACTGCAGAGAAAATGTCTCCACTGTTATAGAGTCCAGTGGGGACGTGCTTTACACCACTGCATCCAAAACTTTGCATTAAACTTGGTGATGTAAGGCTTGGATGCAGCTGCTTGGCCATGGAAACCCATTACTTGAAGCTGTCTACTCACTGCTCTTGAGCTAATCTAAAGGCCACATCAAATTTGGAGGTCTCTAGCAACTGACCGCAGAAAGTTGGCAAATATGTGCCTCAGCACCTGCTGACCCCACTGTCATTTTACATGGCCTCACTTTGTGGCTGAAATGCTGTCGTTCCCAATCGCTTCCACTTTGTTGTAATACCTGACACCTGAATTCAGTGATTTGAATTTAGTGTATATTCTACTACCTATATTCTATAACAGGCAAAGAAGAGAGTCATATAATGTGTGTGTCCTCAAATGTGCTGCCATTTGCGGACTTCTGGCAACAGTTACTGTACAGTAATTACCCTTTGTTGGGTGTGAAGTGCAATTTCTGAGCTTTCAGAAACCGCTTGAATTTTTCTGATAGGGCAAACGGTCGCCTAATTATGGTAATTCAAAGTGAGTTTGATACGATGTTTCAGCTGTGACACACTCAGCGTTAACCGGCTGTTCACAGCAAATAAGGGCAGGTAACAGGTGCATCAGTGGTGAGGAATGAGGAAGTACAGTAACTGCTGTTAAAGGGTTAAGCGTTTTCAGCCAGAACAGTATGCTAGCTGTATTTCTGGATGTAGATTATGCCTGTATTTAGACAGAAAAACACTTAGAGATTTCAGTTTCCCTGACCTCAGTGGTCACACTGAACTAAAGACTAAGGGACAAGTTAGTTACTATTGCTTTCCCTGTTGCTGCCTGAATGCTGACAGCCACGACGAGTTGCTAGTATTGTTTTCACCATATGAGTTAGTAAGTGTTAGCAAGTGAAAATGTGGTGCTAAAAAAACCTGCTACACTGTTTTTCTTGACTAAGAATTGGTCGTGGGGGGAAACTACACGACTGCAAGCATTATCAATCACATACAATAAAGTCTGCCTTGTCTTATCTGATGAACACCAAAACGAATTTTCAATCAAGGTTTTTTAATGCATGGAGGTTATACAACGACCTATAAATAATTTAATATTTAGTTAAATATCACTGTATTCAGGTACTGTTATAACTCACTGGGTTGAGCAAGTGACCCATATGCCATAGGGCTATTGCAGAGGACTGGGGGTTGAATCTGCCACCAGGGTTTCCCCCTTCTTTCTCTCCCAACTTCCTGACTTCTTCTATCCACTGTGCTTTCACAACAAAGGCTAAACCACCTTCCCTCAGAATGGAGCCATATAACTTGTAGGTGTTTAGATGAGGATCAAAATAAGGGCTGTGTTTAAAGGCAATTACAGTCTGACTCATGAGTGTGAAAATAGGGCACCAATGGGACAATGGCTTCAACTAGGGATGTCACAATACCGTATATTAAGATAAGATAAGATAAGATAAGATAAGATAATCCTTTATTTTCCCACATTGTGGGAAATATAGGGACAGCAGAACACGCAGTACAAAAACAAAAATAATATATAAAATCTGACAGAAAATACTAAAATACTCTACAACAAAAATCTCTAAACATTTATATACATTTATGTATGTAAAAGTTAATGAATATTGCACGTTTATTGCATATGTTGTTAACTGCACACGAACATTATTACACTTTGTATAGGTGAATGAATAAAATGGTAACTAGTGTGTCAGTGCTACTACCAGTAGAATTATATGATTCTTAATACCCAATAAAAAAAGAGATTATCCAATGTACTTAAATATAAACCTGTTTTAAATAATTCATATTGTGGTGGCAGATCATTGATTAGCAAACAATGCAAAGTACTTCCATACCCGACTACTTTTCTTATCAGAGTCCCATGGAGCTACTGCGGAGACCAAATTTTGGTATCAAAAGTTATCATAAGTATCCATTCTGCTGACACCCCTAGCCTCAAGCACTGTCGATCCCTGTCCCATATTCTTCACACAAGGTTACCATGTCCAACATATTAGTCGGGGGTGTTAGCAACAGATAATACTTAATAAAGTATTTTGTCAAAGTCCAAAACAGAAATAAGCATTTGGCACGAGTGGACTCACACATTTCAGTCTGGATCAAACAGTTACCTATCCACTGACAGTTATAACTGCCCAGCTGGCATTGCCACCCTACCAGCACGATACATTTTTAACATGAAGTAATTTAAAGTATTTACAGCATATATAAACAAGTAAGAGATAATTATTTTGTATATTTAAAAAAAAAAAACAATAACTGTAAGAGGAAACACCATAAATCTCATAAACAATATAACAATACACTAAGAGCATGATTGTCACGAGTACAGCATTGCTGTGAGAGCGGAAAAACCTCTCTTCAGTGAATGCAATGATCCTGATGACATAAAGAATACTTTCTGAAATAAAATGTTCCAGGTCTGCACGATTTCTGCGTTATAACGACACAACATTTTTCTTACAGCATTAGCCAAGTGCACGCCACGGCTTACAGAAGTACGCATGTTGTGTGAACACTTGGCTGCAGCAGAGCCACAAGCCAGTAACAGAAGTTGGAAACAGCTTCTGCTGCTATACCTCAACAGACAGGTTTCCCCAGCTTTCTGTACTCCTGCTGACTGACGTGAAAACTGTAGTTAGAGGGAAGAAATGAATCATTGTCTCAAACAGATACACACACAACACAATATCTCAGTCTTTCTAGAGATAACAACCAACAGGTACACAAAAGCTTTGACACTTTCAAGGGACAGGGGCGATAAGACTATCAGGAGGGTAAGGAGCAACAAAACCATGCATATACATGAAAACATTCAGAAATAATCGACACACAAACAGAGCGTTTTTCCTCGTGCTTCACTTCATGCCTCATTCTCACACAGTGCTCATTCGCTCTCTGAATCTCTGTCTCCCTCTTAATTCCTCTCATGTGAATCATTCATTCGTGCTTTGGTCTCTTACCTTGGTGGTGACAATGCAAAGACAATCCATGCTGGTCAGACAAAAAATATTACGGTCAAATTCACCACCACTAATCTTATCGCTGAAGGAAAAAAGTGGGAAGATGGAAAAAGAGATGCCAGTATGAAGAAACAGGGAGAAAGGGTTGCTAAAGAAGAGGAAGAGGTGGAGGAAAAAATTAAGAGAACATACACATACACACGCTCTCCTTTGCTAGGAAGAGAAGCCACGGCGGACAGACATTACTGCATGTGGGCCCCTTGTGAGGATTGAGATGCCTCCTCCACAGCACTGAAGGCAATCAGAATTCCTTACGCCATTTCACAGCACAGTGCACGTCATCATCTAACACACACACAAATGCTGAGCAGCTTGTACACCAACCCCAAATTCTTATCTCTCTCTCATTCAGCCTCTGCCTCCTGTTCGAGTCCATTCTCTCCTCCTCCTGTCTCCAGGCTGCCACAACTACACAGTGTTTTATGATGAGAGTGAAAAAGTGAAGAACGAGAGCGTCAGCTCCGTTGTAATGAATTAAGTTCCCCTTGCTCTCTGTTTCATTGGCTGTTAGCTGCTGAGGCAGACTGCTAGAATTTAATAACACACTGGTTTTACTTTAATGTGCAGACAGTGGCAGCACAGCACATGCCTTACACTCACTTTCCATTCCTATTTTAAGCAAAACCACTCAATAGTTCTCTAATGTGAAGAATTTGATGTTTTAAATTGCTCCCCACTTGGACATTAGGTAGAACAAACAATACATCTGACAGTATCTGCCTCTGTATCAAAAAAATACCACATTTATTGATGTGGTATTTTGAAAACTGAAGGCAGATTTGCTCTAAAGACAATGTGTTTATGGTGAGAGGTGGAACACCCAAAAGTGCAAAACTATTTCACTGCAATGCTGCAGTGAACGCAGACACCAAGCACTGCCAGCAGCATATTTCAATGCAACCTGCAACCAGAGATTTAACTGTCCACAGATCTGTACTCTCAAAGTGACTGAGCCACCTTTGAGTCAGCAAAGCTGTATATTTGCTAGATCCTAGTTATCCTGTACACGAAATGTGGACTGGTTCTCTGTCTAAAAGTCTCTGCTGGCTAAAGAGTATGACCCTGGTAGGACTTGCCAAAGGCTTAAGCAGGAAGACTAACTGCTCTTACTTTGTGGGCTACAGCAACCTGTTAGAACCAATAAAAAGATATAATAATCATACAAGTTTTTACCTTACTGTTAAATGCAGAATGAATGTCACTAATTTGGACAATTTAAATGAGATAGGATATTTATTCAAGCAATTAGGCAGGGACATAGCATGGAGCTAAATCACATTACAAGATAATCTTTAAAAACACCACAATGGATATGACTTCCGCTCTGAAGAAGCCTTTCAGATGAGAGCTAAAACATCTTCAAGAAACAAAAAGAAGTCCAGTCGCCCTTTCTTTCAAGCTCCAGAGAGTAAAGCTGGGTATTAAGTACCTTATCTAACCACCCAGGTGCATAAGGCCTTCGGGATCTCAATTTTCTATTGAAGTTACTAATGAGACACCCAGTTATCATTACCACACAGAACTGTTATCTTGTCTAATGCCATGAGACACATGATGAGCTACAGCAGCCTGTGAACTTTATATAAAAGCATGAAAATTCTTTGTGTTGTTAGATCTAATCTTTGCAGTCTTCTTTTTCTGGAAGTGGTCAAAGGTCAATACTGTTGTATGTTAATGTGCACAGTTGGATGTTTATCTTTCCTCCCTATGCCCTCAGAAAATGCATACTGTTATCTGTGCGTTAGTTATTGTGAGGAAGTTGCATTTGAAATAGATCATGACAAAATTTTTATGACCCTCTCCTTTAAATTGTCAGACAAAAAACTTCCAGTGTGACCTGTGGCAGCAGTGGGAATGCAGTCCACGGAAAAGTCACAGAGGCAACAACACCTTCCTTAGACAACCAAAGTTCCATAAACATCTGCATAAAGGGGCTCTTTCTGCAAGACTGTCAGTTCATCCCCTTATCGTACACCGACAGGATTCAAAATTTTGAAGGAATCAAAATGGACTACTAGCTAAAAATGTAAATCTATGGAAAAAAAAAAAGACTAGCACAAACAGCAGTCCCCACTGAAGTTAAAAGTCATCACATTAATGCTCAGGATCCTCAAACAGGCAACACCCAAGTTTTTAAGGTGAAGTTATTGTCCAAAGAAGCAGAACGCTGTGTGCAAAATGTTCAGCTTTGAGCCCAGGTCCAGGCAACAAGTAAAGCACCTTAACACACAGCAACACTGCTGAACAACACACACACACACAACGCACGCACACAAACATCGTCACAGTTCATCACAGAACATGTTCTGTGATGAACTCATTAAGGCTACAGGCAAAATGCATTTGTCAAGCAATAAAGTTGTTTACAGTACAAATGCTGCTGTAGCAGTAACCTCGTCACACATGATTCTCCATGCACCTTGGACGTAAGTGAATTTGTGCCAGGACACCTCGACTCTGTGTCATGAACTCTAATGGGACTATCTATGGGACTATATTACTCTGCTGAAGTAAACATAGGAGGTGAAACAGCACTACATGTATTTTGAAAACTTCTGTATCTGTCTCTTAGTATCATCATAACTCACCAACTAAGTCTGGACAAGCCAATAAGATCCCTGACAGGGACCCTTAGTCACTCCCATGTCGCCAATTTTCCACCTACAAGAGACGTAACTATCGCTCATTTTCCCCACATAAACTGTCCTGTTACCTGTTTGCTGGAGTCATGCTGCAGAAGAGGTGTGTTGCAGAGTTTGACCATAATTACTGCCTTCATTCGTGGACGAAGCAGCACCCCTCCACTCCGTGTCTCGTTTGTTCTTATTGAATGCATTTACAAGCACAAACTGTCTCTGCCACAACGACAGGGCTAATCTTTTCAGGTGATGTGGCCTCAGCTAGCTTTGACTTATTGCATTACAGGGTAGTAATGCTTTAAACCTCCTTTGTTAGAGCGTGCCGCTCATATATACAGCATTAATATACAGTGTCTGTGGTATACAGAAACTTGCTTGATGACTTTACTGAAGAGTCTCCTGTACACTTTGCCCTTGAAGCTGACTTGTCCTCGACCCATAAATACTGTCTCCAAAAATTTCTTCTGAAATGCAAACTGAAATGGGCTTCATGACTGTAATCGCTAATAACACTGTTTATTTCAGGAACCCTATATAGCAAGCAGAACATCTGCCTGGCCCATTTTACTTTATAAAATTAATGAAGCAGAACTAAATTAATTAATAGCTGTGCTATGATAACAGGTTAGAGAAAATAGATAAATACATGTTCTTACAACAGAAAAATTAGAGTGAAATCATCTAGTACAAACAGCACTGTTGCCCCATTGAATCACAACTGGAAAAAGGCACACATGATACAGATATATAGATTCTGACATCAGACTTTCTGATCATACTTAGCACTCTGCTTCCAGAAAAATCCCAATGTCAGAGAACCCAAGTTGCACAGAAAGCATTTAATTTCCATCCAAACAAAGTCCAAAGTTCCCAATCATGCCCAATTAGCAGGTGAGAAATGTAATACTGCCATTTTAACAAAGACTGGCGAATCGCTAGCTAATGTCATGGTAGTGGTGTGAACAAGGCTGGAATATTATTAACACAGCAGTCGTTATTCTGGTCACAAGCCCTCTATCCACATTTCCCTTCCTTGCGTCAACATAATCTTGTTTTGTGAGCTCACTGTTGTTGGGATTATGGAGCACTTGGTTCTTTAAGCTGCTTCTTAAAGAACCAAGTATTGTGCTAGGCTGTAGTGTTCTACCACACTATGACTGAATTGAACATAGAACTAAATGGACCAACATGGATGCTGGTAACAGAAAGACAACAAGGGACCTGCTGTCATGTGTAGTAAAAATGAATACAAGATGCCGCTAATCTAATGCAAGGCATATGCTACTATATTGTAAACACATGGAGGAAACTCACCTCAAAGGCACTGCACTCTGCTTGCTCTCGCCCACTGGGTTCTAAGCTGCTCTGCTCCCTCTGCTGGGAACAACAAACAGGTGCATAAGCTGCTTAGCTTTGACACTGAGTGGTGGCATTCTTTAAATGCCTACATTAAATATATATAAGCAAAAATATAATAATAACATAATAATATATAGCTCTGATAATGATGAAAGACAGGTATCTGAACTGCTGACTAGCACAGTAACAGGATGCAGTTGTAAGAGTTTTACAAGAATTGGTAATGACAGGTAGATGGGGTGGTGATCATTCACCGGTCAGTCTGTCAGTCTTTAATTAGAAACTCAAATAGTGTAAGCCTATAACTAAAAATAATTCTATGACACAGTACAACCTACAGGTTCTTTGTCCCACCCTATGTTTATAACAGCAATACCTTCAAAAATACAACTTTTTAGTTGATTTATGTATAAATAAAAGTATTAAGATGAAAAAAGGATGAAGAACCTTGTTCAAGCTAATGCATGTTTTAGAGTCATTGAAATAATTGTGATTGCATATTTTGATAAACTAATAAGCCATGCCAACTTGATAGAACGCAGCTTAACTTTAAAAAGTAACTCCAATGGGCAGTGCTGCAGCACAGGTTAGGGCATTCTCAGAATTCAAACCAGTGAACTAAGTCAATCTCCAGCCCACTGGGGTGCCCACACTCATTCATCTGTCGCTAGCTCAACGTGGCTGTGCTCAACGATGATTAGTGAGCATAATAATGACTACAAATAAACCTGCCAAATTAAAAATAGAATAAAACAGAATGCTATTGTGGACTTTTTAAAAAATTGTGCTGATTCAAACGTAAATCTATGATTAAAATCAGCAGCAGACAGAGTGAGACATTGTGCTATCCTTTCCCTCATGAAGAATTAAATACAATTCAAAATATGACATTTTTAACATAAACTATCTAAATTATTTATTAAATGCTTATTGTATACAAATGCCACATTAATCAACCAACTGGGAACATGCAGCTGAGAAATAAAGGCTGTGATACAAGTCACTGTACTGCAACAACTAAATGCCAGTGACATTATTTGATATTTAATCTTTTTGGCTTAAAAAAATACCTGTTACGTTTATACTTGCAAATAATTCTTCCATTAACATGAAAGACTAAGCAGTGTCGGATTTTCTGCTGCCTTCAAAAGAATTACCCTAATATGGGACAAATAAAGCATTTCTCATTCCCATTCTCATAATGCCCTTAGAGAAATGTGCAATGCTTTGCATCATGATGGCACATACAATCTGTGTGTCATGGTCTTGGTTTCCTGTCAGTTATGTCAGTTTTGTTTCCTAATTTGATTGACTGATATTCATTCATCTATTTACATTTTCCAAGTTTGTCCCATATTCCCTTGTCTTTGTTTTTGCAAGCAGGCAGGGCATACATGGAAGGCCATAACTAAGTGGTTGGCATAGTATACAGGAACATCTGAAATCCCACGGTCAAAATGGGATACACCCCAAGGGTGATTGAGAATGACCAAGGTAAGATCCTGTGGGACTCCAGATACAGATGGACAAACTGGTGATGGCTAACCAACCGGATATAGTAGTGGTGGACAAGCAAAGGAAGAAGGCCATAGTGACAGATGTAGCAATACCAAGCACCAGTAACATCAAGAAGAAGGAATAGAAGAAGCTTGAGAGATACCAAGGGCTGAAACAAGAGCTAGAGAGGATGTGGAAAGTGAAGGTAACAGAAGTCCCCATGATAATTGGAGCATTCGGGGCAGTGACCTCAAAGCTGGGAGAATGGCAGGAACAACATCCGAGATCTCCAGAAGAGCGCAGTCCTAGGAACAGCTAAGATAGGGTTAGTTGCCCCCTACTGGGCATAACAGGACATAGCTGGAAAGCTACCTCTACAATATCAAAATAGGTTAAGCCCGACACAGGCTACAGAAGGCCTAATTAAAATAAAAAAATTAAAAAAACTTTTTCCCGGGAAATGGCTAATCTTTTCCCGGGATTTGATTCATGTCATTTTCGGGAAAAATATTAAACCCTAATAACAACATCAAAATAAAAACAAAAATGTGATAAACCAGCAGTGATGGCAGTGAGTGTCTGACTTTACAAATGCGCTGATCAATGATCAAAATTCCCATAAACACTCCTAAACTTGTGGAAAGCCTTCCCAGAAGAGCTGAAGCTGTTATAGCTGCAAGGGGTGGGCCCACATCATATTAAACCCTGTAGATTAAGAATGGGATGTCACAAAAGAAAATTTGCTGCTTGTATTTGAAATCTCATTGTTTCGGTCACTACCCAAAGCTAATGACCATAGATGAGGGTTAAAGATGAGGATCACCACCACAGTCTGCCAATCCAGTGGCTCCGCCACAGATCTCCATGCGATGTTGCAGAGGCATGTCAACAAAGACAGGCCTACAACATCCAGAGCCTTCAGAAACTCGTCCACCCAGGAGTTGTTTAACCACCTGTGACTTCACCCCCAGTGATGGGCAATGCATCACCCTCATTTCCAGTCTCTGCTTCCACTACAGAAGGTGTCTCAGTGGGATTAAGGACGTCCTTGAAGTATTCCTTTCACCGACAGTCTATAGACTATAGCCTCAGTTGAAGTCAGGAGCGCCCCAGCCGCACTATAGACTGTGTGAGTAGTGTACCGCTTTCCCCTGAGTCACCTGACGGTTTGCCAGAATCACTTTGAGGCCGTCCGAAAGTCTTTTTCTGTGGCCTCATTAAACTCCTCCCACACCTGAGTTCCACTTGGCCTGCCGGTACCCGTCAACTGCCTCCAGAGTCCCACAGGCTAACCAAGCCTGAAATGACTCCTTCTTCAGCTTGATTGCTTCCTTCACCTCTGGTGACCACCATCTGGTTCAAGGATTACCACCACAACAGGCACCAACCACCTTGCAGCCACAGCTCTGAGCAACAGCCGCAACAATGGAGGTCCATTCTGACTCAATGTCCTCAGCCTCCCTTAGAATGCTGTTGAAGTTCTGCCGGAGGTGGGAGTTGAAGATCTCGCAGACTGGGGCCTCTGCCAGGTGTTCCAAGCACACCCTCACAATACATTTAGGTGCGCTGGGTCTGTCCAGTATACTCCCCTGCCACATGACCTAACTCACCATCAGGTGGTGATCAGTTGACATCTCAGGTCCTCTCTTCACCCGAGTGCCTAGAACAGGGGTCTCCAAACTACAGCCCGCGGGCCAACCATGGCCCAAGCATTTTATATGGCTCGTGCGTCTTGTCCATACATGTTATTTTTGGCCCGCCGGCACAAGGAATGAATACAACTCAGCATGCAATTCCTCTTTTTAACTAATGGAGGCAGTGTCGTGAAAAAGCTGTCTGCAAACTGCTTCAAAACGTCACAAAGAAGAAGACTAAATGATTGACCAATCACAGCCCATGCTGTGTAATGCCGTTTGCCTTGGGTGGGTGTAATAGGTGACATACAGTGTTACCAACTTCATGACTTTTCAGAACCCCAGTGACATTTTTTTTCCCCAAAAACAAATAGTGAGAAATTTAGCCGGTTCTGCTGGTGATTTCGGCGACTTTTGGAGACTCTTTGAGATAGCCCAGAAAGCATACAGCGCTCCTTTCACTGAGGCGACCCACACCCCCACCCCCGGGACCTCACTGCAAACAAAGCTGCAACTTTTACATAGACACTTGGCACAAACAGAGCCATGCTTTCAGCTCCATGGGAGATCATGGTTGTCAGTACGGGTGTGCAAACGAACCAGTATGCAGCAGTTAGTGCTGGTGAGTTCAACCACTATTTTGGGATTTTGCCGCTATTGAATGACCTCACCTGCAGCTGGAGCTGACAGAGCTTCAGTGTGACAGCTGACAGCAGCATCTTTCTCTCTCACCTTTCTACCGGTGTCATGCCCAAAGTGTTTTTTGGTATTTGCCAAGAAATAAATAAATAATGATTTGCTGTGTAAATGACTTTCTGGCCTATAATGTATCAAACATATCTCTCATGAATGATATCAATTCAATTGAGTGAGAAAGAACATTCTCGCCACAGGTAAAAAGCTGCATCATGTTTTTGCAAAGTGACTTTTATATATTCTTTATTCATCATGTAAAAACTCATTTTTCAGAGAGATTTGGCCAAGGGAGAAGCAGAAGTTGCAACAATACAACATCATAGTTTTGAAAAGATAGCTGATATGGTCAAAAAGGACTGGATTGATTATAATTCAGATACAATAACAGTCATAAAGATTCTTGCAAAACAGGTCATTTCTTTGTTTTATTTATAAGGCCTTCATAAATCCTGTTGACTACAGTCTACTTATCAATATAAGCAGAGACATTATACATCAAAAACAGATAAAAACATCGGAAATCACTTTTTGGAAAAAGATCACTTTTTGGCTCCACATGATTGTGTATGGAGATTTTCTCTGTTCCCTGGTGACTCTTCCATAAGGGTCTTTGGAATTGCTCTCTGTCTGGTCCCTCACCCAGGGGGACAAGCCCCATGACAAAATAGCTCCTGGGCTCACTGGGAAACACAAACCCCTCCACCATGATAAGGCAACGATTCACGGAGTATATATATATATATATATATATATATATATATATATATATATATATATATACATATATATATATATATGAGGAGATCAGATGCAGAAGCCATTAAACGCCACTGCCATCAAAAATGACAATGATATTGACGTATGCTCTCCTCACATACTATATACCATGTCTGATTTATCAGTGTGTTGTCAAAAGCCTCTAAATGCCACTTCCCATTCTGATGCTAATGTGGACAAAACAAAGGAAAATGATCATCGACTTCTGGAGGTCACATGTCGAGCATACTCCCTCAGCATCAGCGGCCACACAGAGGAGAGAGTGGAGAACATCAAGATCTTTATTTCAGCGCAGGTACTGCGCTGGACTATTAATTATTGTCTTTATCTATCCTCTGCCATTTTGTTGGCACTGTGGTCTATTGCTCCTGGCCATTTTAACCTACGTTTGTATTTAAGGAAGAGCTGGACTCCATGATCAAGGAGGCCAACACGCCCATCAAGTTCACTGTCTTCCCCACCATGGACAGAGAGAAGCTGAAGGCTGCTGGCCCTGAGGACATTATTCTGGCCACCTTATTATAACCCTTATCCAGCACAGTATCTTAGCTGTTCCCAGGACTGCGTTCTTCGGAACAGAATTCTTGGATGTGGTTCCTGGAATCCGCTGGAGCCATTCTCCCAGTTTGGGGGTCACATCCTTTCTAATCTCCTCTCTGAGCCCTTGATATTTATTGAGCTTCTCGTGTTCTTTCTTCTGGCTGCTCAAGTCTGCATGCCAAAATATCCTTGGGCAAGATACTGAACCCCAAGTTGCTCTCCGATGTAACCATTGGAGTATGAATTTTAGATAGGAAGCACTTAGCCGTAGAAGGAAGTGCTTGTATGAATGGGTGTGAATGGGTAAATGCAAACGTGTTGTCTAAAGCGCTTTGAGTGCTCAGCTAAGAGTAGAAAAGCTCTATATAATATATATTTAAAAAAAAATACTACATATATATATATATATATATATCTATATATATATATATATATATATATATATATATATATATATATATATATATATATATAATCTGAATTAATTTGAACAGGACCATCTGCCGTTTCATTAGTTGACAGTACATTTGCCTAATCCTCAGAGGGCTGACTGTGGTAACAGAACTTGGGACTTAACAGTGTACTGACAACCTCTTGGTGGGGTCATCAGTGTCTGAGGACTTTTCTAATCCTCTTCACTTATCCCTATCCTTATAGTACTGGATGACCTTAGCAAAGTACTTCAGCAGCTCCTGCAGTTACAGAGAGGTTATTTGGAATGGTTTACTCATGTAGCTTTTTAGAAATTCTTTGCTTTTACTACACAGGAGAGGCAGGTATGACACAAAAGGTTTGACTGCAACTGCAAATAGGATTAGTACTGAATTGCCAAACTGGTTACTCCCCTTCCAAGTTAAACATCCAATCAGCAAAAAACAAACAAACAAACAAAAACCCCACAGGCCTACACTTTAACAATGGCCAGGGCTCTGTTTTAGCTAATAAAAAAAAAACAAAAAAAAACAATGTCATATCAAGAACAAAGTTTATTTCAAGATGTTCAAACATCAAATCAATCTGAGTCTAAATGGTGGAAGGGTTGTCTGTTATGTGTTAACATAACAGACAACCCTACTGGCCATATCCTTCATCACTGGACCTTATCGCATACAAACAGATTAAAGAGGCAAAACTGTATAATTTATGTCTCATTTATAGTGCTATAAGTCAGGGGTTACAGTGGGCCGGACTGAGGGCAGATGTCCGTAAGTTGTGCTTGTGGGTACTCTCAGCATCTTAGCTAGCCCTACTAAAGAGGAGCAAGCATAAAGGGAGTAACATGTTGCAGGTAATGTTGTTATACTAACTTTGTGTTATTCAAAGATTTTATGAAAATACTGCAATTTAGTGTGCAATAAAGAGGTTAGTTTGTTGTACTGTATTTACAGTAAAGCTCTGTGTTGGTGCACAGAGGCTGTGTTCATGGTCAGAGTTACAGGTTACATCAGTGCAGCAGAGATGAGTCTGAATCAAAGCTGCTGATAGCTGAGATTCATTCACTGAATCCAACATTTCTACAGCCTGGTATGCTGTCAGTGTAGGGGATGGAGATCAGCTCAGAGAGCTGTGAAATACTGGGTTACATCTTTGTGAGTTCACTTCATCCACACAGAGCAGTAAACCTCAGAGGCAGCAGCAGCAGGTCAGCTGATCACAGCCTGCACACCAATATCATTTACTGCAGCTACAATAGAAAGTAGTGATTCTTCTCCCCATGCAGAGCAGTTATCAAGTAAATAGCATTTTTATCTGAAGCATTAAACATCCAGTGTCTGTCACAGTCAGTCACCACAACTTTTAATACATACTTCATGTTTAGTTCGTGTTGGCTATGGCAGTACAAGTTCGTGCACTGGTTAGCTAGCTTTGAGTTGCAAAACCTGTTGCCTTAACAGTAATGCAAATTTGATTAATTAGTGTTGGTACTTGAAATCACTGGACTGAGGACACGATCAGGACTGAGGAGAGGATCAGAAATGCTCACATTTGAAGCACCTATTTTATATCAGGTAAAGTTATTTATCTTCCATTGTTTATACCGGGCTAAACAGGGAGGCTGAGGACATTGAGTCCGAATGGACATGTTCCGCACCTCCATTGTTGAGCTGCTGCTCAGAGCTGTGGCTGCAAGGTGGTTGGTGCCTGTCGTGTGGTAACCACCCCGAACCAGATGGTGGTCACCGGAGGTGAAGGGAGCCATCAAGCTGAAGAAAGAGTCTTATCGGGCTTGGTTAGCCTGTGGGACTCCGGAGGCAGCTGACAGGTATCGACAGGCCAAGCAGAATGCAGCTCGGGTAGTGGCCAAAGCAAAAACTCGAGTGTGGGAGGAGTTCGGTGAGGCTATGGAAAAAGACTTTCGGACGGCAATCGAAGCGATCTGGCAAACCGTCAGGCGACTCAGGAGGGGAAAGCAGTGCTTCACTCACACTGTTTATAGTGCGGGGGGGGTGCTGCTGACTTCAACTGAGGCTATAGTCGGACGGTGGAAGGAATACTTCGAGGACCTTCTGAATCCCACTGACACGCCTTCTGTAGTGGAAGCAGAGTCTGGGGATGAGGGGGATGACTTGACCATCACTGGGGTGAGGTCACTGAGGTAGTTAAACAACTCCTTGGTGGCAGAGCCCCTGGGGTGGACGAGATTCGCCCTGAGTTCCTGAAGGCTCTGGATGTTGTAGGACTGTCTTGGTTGACACGCCTCTGCAACATCGCGTGGAGATCTGGGGCAGTGCCATTGGATTGGCAGACCGGGGTGGTGGTCCCCATCTTAAGAAGGGAGACCGGAGGGTGTGCTCCAACTTCGGGTATCACACTACTCAGCCTCCCCGGTAAGGTCTATGCCAGGGTGCTGGAAAGGAGGGTGCGTCCGTTAGTCGAACCTCGGATTCAGGAGGAACAATGCGGTTTTTCGTCCTGGTCGTGGAACGCTGGACCAGCTCTTTATCCTCTCAAGGATATTCGAGTGTGCGTGGGAGTTTGCCCAACCAGTCTACATGTGCTTTGTGGACTTGGAGAAGGCATTCGACCGTGTTCCTCGGGGTGTTCTTTGGGAGGTTCTGCGGGAGTATGGGGTGTCTGGCCCATTGTTGCGGGCCATTCAGTCCTTGTACAACCACAGTGAGAGCTTGGTCCGTATAGCCGGTAATAAGTCGGATTTGTTTCCTGTGGGTGTTGGACTCCGTCAGGGCTGCCCTTTGTCACCGATTCTGTTCATAATTTTTATGGACAGAATTTCTAGGCGTAGCCAGGTGGCGGAAGGCTTCTTCCTTGGTGGCCTCAGAGTCTCATCTCTGCTTTTTGCAGATGATGCGGTTCTGTTGGCTTCATCAGGGGGGGGGCCTCCAGCTCGCAGTGGAACGGTTCGCAGCCGAGTGTGAAGCGGCTGGCATGAGAATCAGCACCTCTAAGTCTGAGGACCATGGCCTCAGCCGGAAAAGGGTGGAGTGCCCTCTCCGGCTCAGGAACGAGTTCTTGCCTCAAGTGGAGGAGTTTAAGTATCTCGGGGTCTTGTTCACGAGTGATGGGAGAAGGGAACGGGAGATCGACAGGCGGATCGGGGCTGCTTCTACAGTGATGCGGACGCTGCACCGGTCCGTCGTGGTGAAGAGGGAGCGTAGCGTAAAAGCGAAGCTCTCGATTTACCGGTCGATCTACGTTCCTACCCTCACCTATGGTCACGAGCTTTGGGTAGTGACCGAAAGAATAAGATCGCGAATACAAGCGGCAGAAATGAGTTTTCCTTCGAAGGGTGGCTGGCCTTTCCCTTAGAGATAAGGTGAGGAGTGCGGCCATCCGGGAGGGCTCAGAGTAGAGCCGCTGCTCCTCCACATCGAAAGGAGCCAGTTGAGGGTGGCTCGGGCATCTGATTAGGATGCCCTCCTGGCCGCCTCCTGGGTGAGGTGTTCCGGGCATGTCCCGCGGGAGGAGGCCCCGTGTAGACCCAGGACACGCTGGAGAGATTATGTATCTCGGCTGGCCTGGGAACGCCTTGGGGTCCCTCCGGATGAGCTGGAGGAGGTGGCTGGGGAGAGGGAAGCCTGGGCTTCTCTGCTTAGGCTTCTGCCCCGCGACCCGGCCCCGGATAAGCGGAAGAAAATGGATGGATGGATGGATGGATGTTTATACCGGGTGTCAGGTGTCTAAAGTAAACAGCATTAGCTGGTAGGCTATCTGGCTTTTAAACTGTAGTGTGGCTATTTACAGGTGAGGCATTGCTGGACTCAGAGAGTCCTGATTTTTAAATTAATATTTAATCGCACTATAGATTACATATGCAGTGCCAGTCAAAAGTCTGAGCAGACTCACATATGAATGGTTGAGCGAGTCTCACAGTGTGACTGGAAACAGTTTATGTTTTTCATTGTAAATTCAATAAAATCTGCAGCCAGAAAACTCTTAGCAAGCTAGAAAAGCAGTTTGATGAAGTACTCAGGCTGCCATGCAGGTACAGTTCACTGTGAGGACGTAGTTCTCTGACTTGTTTACAATGACCCGGGCCTCATACACAGTGCTCCTGTTCCTTGTCTTTGATTAGGAAGAACTTCTGCCTTCAAGACACAAACTCAGAGTCTGTGTCAGGATATTTGATGTTCGGTACACAGCCGCAAACAACATAACTGTAGCGTCCAGTGACTTAGATGCGCTGCAACTCTCTCTCCGTGTATATCCTGGGTTTCTTCACCAAATACACGTATATATCCGCCCACGGATACTGGGCCACTTGCTAACGTACCACAGGGATCGGGGAGTCGGTTGCCGGTGGTTAAAATAAATTTTGCAGGTAGTTTTCACGATCTTTCTTTGATAATCCTTTCTGGTAGATTGGAAACACTATTGAACTCTGCCGTATTCCATTTCCAAAATGCGCGCACATAGTTACTTACGTCATCATTGTATACAAACAGTAAAAGAGTCTATGTTACCTGTGTGATGTCCCCAGTGCTGTGGGACTGCTGTACATTCTAACCTTGAATATCCAAAAGACTTGAAGGAACTTTTGAGGTAATTCAGCACCTGTTTATGGGAGCGAGTTTTGACTCATGTACTGCAAGAGTCCACTCTCTGAAGAATAAATTGCTCAGGGATGACCTGGGAAGATGTTTCTGCACTTGTCCTAAAGGACTGTACTCGTGATTTGTCCTTTGGTGCCAACATCACTGAAGAGCTTCATAATCTACTGCTACTACATACTGCAGTTTATTTTATATTCTGTGTGCTCTCTGGAGTAACTGTCTGTGAGACACTTCAGTTTATTGAACTTTGAACAGTCACTTGTTGACATTAATGCAATAAATTGTAGAGTGAAATATATCTTGAGGTACTTTTGTGTGCATTGTGATTATGTTTAAGAAGGATTTGTTCATTGCTGAGTTATAGTAGTTATGTAGGAATAAGTTTCAGAAAGCTTATATGAACAAAACTATTGCTTGGTTAATATAAGTTTTAAAAACTTGGTATTTTTTGTGGAGCTAGTTTCAGCCACATTTAGAAAAACTTGATAACTGAGTTCAGATTAAATGCTTTCAGTTCAACTAACTAATCATTTTTAATCCAATTAGTTTATACAAAAGGTTAAGTCAACAAACTGCATGTTGGATCAACTAATTTATTTAAGTGTAGTTAATTTGAAGCTTTACATAAATAAAAATTAATTCAGTCAAAGCAACAAGATGACTTGACTGTTCAAGTTGAGTCAACAGATCCTTTTTTACAGTGTAGAAACATCCTCCAAAGAGCTGCTTTCACTTTTACTTCTTACTCTGAGTACATTTCAGAGCCCTGTACTTTTTACTTTTACTTGAGTAAAGAAGTTGAACCAGTACTTCAACTTTTACCAGAGTATTTTTTAACACAAGTACTTGTACTTCTAAGTACAGAATGTATGTACTTTTGCACCTCTGTTAATAAGGGTCTAACACTAAAACCACATTTGTTAAGACAAGGATCCTTCCTCCTCGTGGATCATCAATGGACTCCACAAACCTTGTCCCAAGACAGGATGGCAACGTGTACAGGTGCAGCAGCTTAATGCTACCTAAAACAATAGAAGGTTGGATGGTTTTTAAACTAGTACTGATACAAGAGCTCAGCGGTGCATCAAAGTACCTCCTACAGTAAAAAACAACTGCTACACATCAGAATATTGGCACAAAGTTTCCTATTAAGGAATTCCAAAGGAGACAGCAAGCACATCAGCTTCTCCATGGATTGCTACACCGAGCAGCAGACCTCACAGGCAGCAGAGAGAGTATAATCAAAAGCAAGGATGCTGGTCTGGTTGCCAGGCTAAGCTAACAGAACCCCGACAAGCCCACCACTACCCAGCCTTTTTGTCACAAATGCCAGGTGTCCTAGTAACAAAATGGACACGCTTAGGTTGGGCTTATGATCCCAAACAACTAAGTGATAGCTTTATGATGATTTTCACTAGCTCTGAAGCTAGCAGGCTAAACGATCCACTGAAGTGACTGTAATGAACACTTCAGTAAGAGCCGCGGAGGCAGCCTGTGTATCTGTGTGTACAACAGCTGCACACACACTGAGGACTGCACACCCAAACTGGAACTTGTTGTAATCAACTGCAGACCCTTTTAAACTTAGCACAATAAAATAGAAATTGTGTTTAGTCATTATTTCTTTGTTGTAACAATGCTTCTTGGCAATAAATCTTATACCTGTTTATTTCCCCTTAAATGGTACCAGATTTGTAAGGAAATGAGTTGAACAGCGAGCTGAGTATGTGAGCTGTGCCCATGAAAAACTTGCCAAATATCCTCTGCCAATGCCAAACATCTTATTCTGTATTTGACCCTCGTTTGGTGTTGTTTGTTCGATTGGATGATTGAAGTCTGAACATACAATTTATTCATTTAACAACAGGGGCCTCAGTAACATGTGAAAGAACCACACACAGACACAACAGCCTGCACCTCCTCATCATGCTGGTCACCAGATTGGTCACACACTGCTGTGGGATGGGCACCAGTATGGCAACCATGAAAACACATGAAAATACAATTTACAACCTGTAGACTGTAGTTTCACAAAATATCTGCCACACTGCTTGTATATTTTACCTGATCTTCTGGTTGGAGTGTTCAAATTGAGTTATTATTATAATGAATTCATGGTTTACTGAAATCATGAAGGTATGGTGGTGTGGTTTTGTGAAAAATCAAAACTCATATGTATCATTTTGGGAAAAAATATTAGTTTTGGTTATTTAATCAAGCAAAATGTTGATAGATTTGAAAACCTGCAGTTGGACCGACTTTCAAATAAAACATTTTAATCAGGGGATGCTTATTGGGGGGAATTTTGAGTCTGTGTAAAAAAAAAAAAGGCATTTTGGAAAAGAGCTCTTCATTTGGAAAAGCTCCCCATAGAGCCACAGAAGATATTATACAACTATTGTCACAGTCATAGACAGTATAGAAGATTGGCGTGGCTTCCAGGTCTGAAAAGAGACATCAGTGCCTTAAACCTGCATTTTTTAACAGTCATCAGCAGTGCTACGTGTGGTTACAAAATCTTCTGGTCATGCAGAAGTCTATGGAAAACAGCCCTCTGCCCTGACCTCTGTGAACACTTCCCTTCTGTGATTATGGACTGTCACTAGTGTCAGGTCATACTGAATACAACATTAAATATGTAAACTTTGGTCATTTTGTGTGAGAAAGGAGAATGATCCAGGGTATCTGTGCAGCCCTGGCTCATTTCATCCAGTTTCAAAACACTAAGACACCTACAGTGAAAATGCTTTTCTTGAGGCTTCATAACGGCATTTCACAGGTGATGTCAAGGTATTTATATACATCTTTGATACTGTCAGTGATCAAACTAGAATCTAGTTCTTGTCTGGACAGGTAATCTACCCTCTTTACACTGAGGACTCACATGATTTTTTTTTTTTTTACATACAGTACTATGAAAATCTTGTATGCACTTAAAAATATCTCATGTTCTCCTCAGTACACCTGCTTGAGTTAATTAAGGTATAGTTCTTGTTCCAAGCATTTTGGAAAACTTTTTATGGCTCTTACTGTGCTTTGTTCTACTGCACAATGAATATGGGACAATCAGATATCTCTCTAACATAATGAGCAGCATTTTCACATCTAGACATCAGAAGTGCCAGAACACTGTACAGTAGAACAGAACGCTGCTTGTCAAGAGTCACATTCAGGTGACTGCTCACGACAAACTATACATCTCCCTCAGCTTCTCAGTGGTCTCTTGAAAAAGCTTTTATCCCAATATTCAGCTTGCTATTGCTGTTAATGCTGCTCAGTTCAGCCTCTACCTGCTTCACTTTCTGAAAGGGTTCAACAGGCAGACACCCTTGTCATAAAAAGGCAGTTCTTTATCACAAGGACTAATACAGTGTGTCAGACACTCACCTCCTCCACTGGACAGGCAGGGTTTGGTATAGAAACACTTTTCTCCCACTTGTCCGCCATGTGGTTGACCTCCTCTAGCTTTTGTGCGCAGCTCTTCTGTGTGTTTAACAGAGTCACTTCATAGAACTCCTGGATATCTGTGAACATACGGATATTACATGATGTACTGTAGGCGCTGTTGACATTTGACTGCCTTGAGTGGATGGTCCCAATAATAAAGTTTTTGAGTTATCATGGAATATATGGATTTCTGCTGATGTTGATATTCAATTCAGTTCTATTTATATAGCACCAAATCACAGCAACAGTCACCTCAAGGTGCTTTATATTGTAAGATAAAGACCCTACAGTAAGAGAGAGAAGCCCTCAACAACTGGACAACCCCCTGTGAGCAAGTATTTGGTGACAGTGGGAAGGAAAAACTCCCTTTTAACAGGAAGAAACCTCCAGCAGAACCAGGCTCAGGGAGGGGGGTCATCTGCTGTGAGGGGAGAGAGACAGGACACAAGACACACTGTGGAAGAGAGACAGATTAATAATAACTAATGATTAAATATAGAGTGGGGTATAAATACAGAAAATGAAAAGAGGTGAGTGAAGAAGAAATGCTCAGTGCATCATGGGAACCCCCCAGCAGCCTAGGCCTATTGTAGCATAATAAAGGGAGGGTTCAGGGTCACCTGATCCAGCCCTAACTGGTTCCACAGAAGAGGGGCCTAAAGCTGAAGGTTCTGCCTCCCATTCTACTCTTAAGTATCCTAAGATCTTAACTAGTTTTTTTTTCAGGTTTTTCAGAAAAGACAAAAAAACTGAACCAAATATTGAAAATATGATGATTTAGGCGAAAATCAAACATTCTTTAAAAAGTGACTTAGGCCATTATTTTAAGAGGCTGATCATATTGATCTTGAAGTAAGTCACCAAAATTTGAGCCAGCATAATGAAAACAGCAGGGGTATTAAACAAATTAAACATTAGTATTTCCTCACTAAAGCCAAATGAAGAGAAAAAATATGAAACACCCTTTAAAATGTTGCAGTTTCATTATTTTAACATTATCATTCTATCAGTTCGAAGTGGTCTTAGAAGTACAATATATCACAATTATTTCTGGGACAACATATCATCTGCCTCCCATTCTGCATCACCACCTGGATGGGAAACTGCACCAAGCAGGACTTCATGGCCCTAAAAAGGGTGGTTCGTTCAGCTGAACGGACCATCAGAACCACCCTCCCCAGCCTGCAGGACATTTACACCAAGCAGTGCAGGCTGAGGGCCATGAAGATCCTAAAACAGCCCAGCCACCCCGGACACTCTCTCTTCTCCCTGCTCCCATCAGGCCGGCGTTACCGCTGCCTGAGGGCTAAGACTGAAAGGTTGAAGAAGAGTTTTTACCCACAAGCCATCCGTCTGCTCAACTCTGAGCCCTGAACTGGACTGTAAATGATTCTATTTTGTTTTGTTTGATTTGCACTATACCATCCACTTATTGACACAGCTACAATAACATGCCCTCATGTAAATATCAATGACTAGAATTTAATATTTTTACCCCTTATATATTTATTATTTTTTATCTTGTGTGCTGCGATATGTGAATCACTTATTTACTTACTTTATTTATATATTTTTACTGTTTACTTTTGGCTGCAGGCACAAAACACATTTCACTGTGCATTGTACTAACTGTGCATGTGACAACCATTATCTAATAAAAGTTGAGCATTTAGAAGACATGGAGAGATTGTACTAGAGTAGAAAAGTGGTTTACATGTTACTGTGAAGGGATGTTTCTTGGGCCTGAATATTAAACTGCTACTTGATGGAATGCATCCATATTACTTGCCAAGGGAATTCATCATTGCTGTTCCTGTTTGAATTCAGGTAGAATAAACATACTAATCAGCTGAAGCAGAGGTTATCCAAATGACTGCAGATGTGCTGAATGTGTCATGAAATGGACTGTGGCAGGCAGGTTGAGGACCCCAGTACAGGACTCAGGAAAAGCAGAACTTGATCTAATCAATGGCTTTTATTCACTGGAAACACAGGACAGAGCTGAACAGGGCCAGCAGAACAAAATACAAGACTCACTGGACCTAGGTATAACACAGACGGGAGCGCACACAGCGTCAGGAACTGGCAACAACGATGCAACAAAGAACAAGAGGAATCTGAGGTGATAAATACACAAGGGGCAAGGAGACAAGATGGAACAGCTGGGAAGGGCAGGTGCGCACAATGATACTAATGAGACAGGGTGTGAAGACCCACGCTGCCCTGTCTTCATTTTGGCCTGCAGGTCTCCTGCAAGCATTAGAGGGCTGGAGTGGCTCGTTTGCCAGTCAGTGACCTGGGCCCAGTGTGTGCCAGTGCTCTACATAAGTTCTCACAGATCAGTTGATGTGAGGCTCTCCTTGAGACACTACTTTGACAACATTGTATATACCTTTTTTTCTTTCCACTCATGCACTCACTGACACTATTGATTGTACTGACTACACATCATGATTAGTTTGAGTTCTGCTTTTGTTACAACTTTGAACAACTTCCTGGACATGCAGCTAAAGACTTTCACTGACATCTATTTCAACTCTACAACCACAAGGATAAATACAGAAACCATACCACAAACCTGGAATTATTGTAGATTTAAGCTCCTTCCCAAAGAAGCTGCAACAGGTTAAACACAGAACATTCTTAAACTTCAGAAAGCCCAACTTCATACTGAGAGAACAAATACATTTTTTAAAAGGTTTAGCCAACCAAAAATTTCAAGTTTACTCATAAGTAGCTACTTAAAGTTTTAGGTTGAGAAAAATTCAGATAGTGGTTTGGGGATCTGCTGGGGTAAATAAAGCCACTGCACATGTGTAGACATTAGTTAACAAAGCTTGTGAGTAATGCCATTTTACATTTCCAGCAAGTATTTATCTAGCCTTCAGAATTTGCCAAGATTTGTACATCTTGGGAAATGTTAAATAACTGTTATGAGCAGCAAATTTATAACCCATCTTTATTTATATTTTTGAAAGAGCCACGCAAATATTTGTGTGTGGGTTGAGTGTTTAATTATGTGTTTTTATATGATCAGTAGTCTAATTGAGTTACTTCTAAATTTGTCTGCCAAGTTCTGTTCGACTCTAACCTCAATACAACTTGCACTCTTTGGGAAAAGTGGTGATGTGCAAAAATTGGGGTTTGAAAAATTTTTCAATCCACTACTCAAGGATTTAAGACTTATAGAGCAGCAAGGTGTGTTTGTCAAAGCACTTAATTCACATTTGAGGGGAGCTGCCTTTTGTATATCTGCTGATAATCTTGCAGCTCAGCCACCAAAGCAACATTTCAGCCACTTTGAGTTTAGAACTGTTGAGCAACACAACTCTGTTTTAGATGAATTAAAGGAACTGACTGCGAACGTTACTCTGTGTTAAAAGTGAATGTGTCCTCAGTAAACACTTCTCTTACTTTCATCCTATAATTGGCTTCTCACCAGATATACTCAACGAGTTATTACTGAGGAATTGTCCCCTTTGAGGGGACCAAAGGAAAAGTTACTCGAGTCTTGATACTCTGAACAGTCGGATTAACTTCTCATAAAAGGACTCTGACAGAGTGAACAAGCCACAAAAAATTTCCAAGTCCAGCTTCTCAAAAGCAACAATAGGTGGAAATGGACATGAAAACTGAACTTTTCTGCAGTTGCTGCTGTTGATGATTGGTAATCTTATTCCAGAGAATGAAGTCGCTTGAGTTTTTTTGAAGCGCTTACAAAATATGCAGCAACTATCAAGTAGTTCCTGATTCAACCCTCTTCTTTAGTAACTGCACATTCTTTTGCACATTATAACATGTTAGCCATGATACCTTTGTTCAGTGTTTGTTTGTTTGTTTGTTTGTTTTACATGGCTGGGTTTGGATAATTGGTTCCTCAGTGTTCTAAACCTTTATAAGTTTGAGATATATATTAGAAGTTTCTTTTTTTTTTTACCTTACTGCTTGATTATAGTACAGCTGAAATATACAGTGCTGGTTCTGCACTTATGACGTATTATAATTAATTTTTTTTTAGCTATTACTGCTACATAGTGATTTCCCTTTTCATTCGCGATGAAAGAAGTTGGGTTTTCTCCTATTCACTTTACATGGCAGTGGATGACACTGGAATGGATGGCTAGAAATCGATTTTGACCCTGTGCTAACATTTTAACGTTTGATACTGACAGACCTTATAGAGATGGTAACTTTGTTTTACAGAAATGCTTTCAAATTTTGATATTAAAAGCCACTAGTTGAAAACTTTTTGCTGTCTTTTGATTGGAAGTTAGAAGTTTTCTAACTTCTTTCTAACCAGGTCACCGACTGATCAGAAGGTCAGCGGTTTGATTCCTGGCTGCTCCAGGCTGCATGCCAAAGTATCCTTGGACAAGATACTGAACCCCAAGTTTCTCTCCGATGCAAGTGTTGGAGTGTGAATGTGTGTGAATGTTAGATAATAAAAGCACATAGCTTAGTTAATCATGGAAGTGCTTGTATGAATGGGGTAAATGTAAACGTGTTGTATAAGCGCTTTGAGTGCTCAGACAGAGGAGAAAGGGCTATATAAGACCTAGTCCATTTACCATTTAAAATACTGCACAGTTTTTAATTGGATAAAAATGAAGGCAGCATTGTAAAAGATTTTTGAATATACTCAACTAATGGACAGTGAAGCTGAACTAACACTGCTGTCAAAATGTTTTCAATTTATATGAACAGTTTCCAGTTTGGTCAAATGTAGTAATTTAAATATCTTAAGTACATGAGGACATCTGAATAGCAATCACAAGTTTGAGAAATGTAAGATAACACTATGACTGAACTTCTTAACTTAAGCTGATGCAACACATTAGCTAGAGGTCTTCTCAACAAACCAGGGTTGTCCCTCATAATATGTTATATGCAGCTTATCTAATCCTTATCAATCTGACAAACAAAGACTTCAGTTTAAGTGGGTAAGAACAGGAACCTGTGAGCTTTTGTATCCCCGTGTAATTAGCAGGTCTCTGAAGTCTTGACCAATGCTTGCTGGTGGTACCTGAGTTCAGGCTAAGGATGGTGTTTTTGAGCTTTTGGCTCCTAAGTTGTGGAACTCGCTGCTATTGGACTTAAAATTGTGGACACTATTGATACCTTTAAGAAGAAGCCTAAGAACTACCTGTGCTTTTATTTAGTTCTATCCATTTAAACTGTTTTAATTGCTGTATCAATGCCTTTTCATTATATTTTATATTATACTGTGAAGAAGCATAATACAAAATAGAAGGCATGTGCCAAGTGCTTGACAACAACTTATGAATGACTGCATAATTTCTAACTTAATAAAAAGCTCCCAAAATAATATTATCCTTATAAGTGAGCTTTACATTATACATAATGTACATTATGTAACTTAAGGACATTTGTCCTTTCACCTCAGAAAAATACAAATATGGCCCACAGTCACATCAAAGTGCCCTATTTCAATCAAAGCGTCCTGAGCTGCCACAAGTCTACAGCATGACATGTTTTTGAGATGTTACCTCTGCATCACCTGTGAAAGTGCAATATTGAATTTTTTCCATTTAAATATTCATATATTACCTGAAACCCCCAACACAATAATATCAATATAGTATCATGCACTGCTTAAAACTGGAAGCCTGGTCCCTTCAGCAAGTTGAGCTTATCCATGTATAACTAATTTTATTCATGCAATGTGTACTGTTTAAAAAAATGTAAGTAACACTTTTTGATCCGAGTTTAGCATCAAGTCAGTTAAAATTCTGGGATGACGATGTGGTCGGTTAAGTAGCAGAGGGGTTATTAATCAGTTTCAGCTGCTTTGGTGATAATGAAATTAACCAGGGGGGACAACCCCCAAAACAAGAATGGCTTAATAGGTGGAGGACACTCACATTTTCCCTCCTCATCTTTTCTGACTGTTTTTCACTAGTTCTGCATTTGTTTAGGGTCAGTGTCACTGCTGGTAGCATGAGGCCATACCTGGACCCTACAGAGGCTGCACAGGTAGTGCAACTCCTCCAGGATGGCACATCAATACGTGCCATTGGCAGAAGGTTTGCTGTGTCTCCCAGCACAGTCTCAGAGCATGGAGGAGATTCCAGGAGACAGGCAGGTACTCTAGGAGAGCTGGACAGGGCCGTAGAAGGTCCTTAACCCATCAGCAGGACCGGGATCTGCTCCTTTGTGCAGGAGGAACAGGATGAGCACTCAGAGAGCTCTAACAGAAGACCCTCGAGCAGCCACTGGTGTGAATTTCTCTGACCAAACAATCAGAAACAGATTCCTGAGGGCCCCATGCTCTAGTGGAACCTGTGTTCAGAAACAGACTTCATGAGGGTGGCCTGAGACCTGATGGCTTCTGGTGGGCCCTGTGCTCACTGCCAGCATCGTGGAGCTAAATGACATCTGCCATAGAATATCAAAACTGGCAGGTCCACCACTGGTGCCCTGTGCTTTTCATAGAGACTTGAGAGCAGGTTCACCCTGTCCAGATGTGAGAGACCTGAAAGGGTCCGGACAAGCCGTGGAGAACGTTATGCTGCCTGTAACATTGTTCAGCATGACCGGTTTGGTGGGTCAGTGATGGTTCTGGGAGGCATATCGATGGAGGGACACACAGACCTCTGCAGGCTAGACAACAGCACCCTGACTATCATAAGGTATCGGAATGAAATCCTTGGACCCACTGTCAGACCGTATACTGGGTTCCTCCTGGCCTCATGTAGGAAGAGTATACAGGCAGTTCCTGGAGGATGAAGAAATTGCTACAGCTGACTGGTCCCCATGCTCACCTGACCTAAATCCAATAGAACACCTCTGGGACATCATGTTGTCTGATACCCGTGTAAGTGAGGAGATAGTGGTGTGGTATATGCTAAGACTAACAACAAACTCTACCCAAATGGCTTTCTCATTTAACTCGATCTCTGATGTTTAGTTATCAGTTCTGTGAACAATCATTATGTTTACTCATAATTCACTGACTGCCTGCAAGAAAATGTACACAGAAAAACTGTAGTCTTATCTCGTCAGGACTGCTGGCTGCGCTTGTGCAAATATTTTTTGTGATTTGCATGAATCACTGCTGCACTCTGTCTTCTGGAGCAATGGTCTCCTCAATGAACACCTGTTGGTGCACATCATTACACCATATATCACAAAGCATTTGCATTGTGTGAGTCAAGTGAGCTTTTTAACATTCAGTTGAAGTGTTTTGTTTTCAGAATGCAGACACATTTTTGACTGGTTAGTCATGTTTTGCCTAAGAATCATAGCCATAATAAATGATTTGCTACACCAGTCTAATGCCTTGGCTCTGCCCATAAAAGACACATTTACATTTAAATGGATGGTAATAAAAACAAACCATTAGTATTCACAACCAGACACAGCTTCATGTTTCTGTCTCCATCATAATTTCTTACTTAGAAATTATACATTAATTGGGCTAAAAACATTTCTTGGTGTATTTTTTTGTAAAACAAACAAAAGGGCCACAGTTGCATTTTTTTAATAATTCAAAGTACAGCAGGCTTTTATGGAAGCAGATGAATGCAGCACAATTTATGCAAATCCCTAAAAGCTCTTCAGGACAGTGAGTATAAGTCTCTATGTGGTATAAATCAGTTTTTGTTAGTTTTCACTTTAGTATTTTGAGGGAATGAAGTTTTAAAAAGATACAGTATATAAACAATACACATGATGCTGTTTTCAACCTTAGTTTTCACTTAAAGAATTTGATGTTCTGACTTTTACTTTTGTAAAGAATTCAAATTAAAAAGATCATCTGGCAGCATTGCTCACCTCAGTGTTAATTGGAGAAGTCCTGGTAAACACTCCCCTTTTATATAATCCAATGCACACCTAAACTATTAAAACCATCAACAACTCTTCATAAAGAGATCTTTGTGCAAAGCAGAACAGACAAAAATTGTGTCGAGAGGTTCAGTTTAACAAAAATTGTTGAGAGTAACTCGCATGTGCAGTAAAACCTCCTAGTTCTCCCGTCATGCTGCAGCACTGCGATCCGATAAAACAGTGTGCTGTGAGAGGACCAGATGCCAAACCAACAGCACGCCTAATCCTCAGACATAGAGGCCGCCTGTTCCCTTCAATACAGACAATGACCTTACACCCCCATGTAGCTGATTTCTAATTCAGCTCTCCTTTGAGTAATGTGCTTAACACAGTTAGCACTTCTTTCCAACGCTCCCTTTAACAAGCAAAGCTCCTTCCGTGAGACCATGAACTGCTACAGCAACTCAACAATCACAGTCATCTAGTTCTCATGCTTCCGTCTAATATCTGCACAGTCATGTCCCAGTGTACGTTTAGTGTCAGGTAAAACCAGGAAACAGCAGATCTGGAACAGCCTACTCAGTCTTTGTGCTGCTGAGCTGCTTTAAAGACACAGCTGGCATGCTATTTAAGGCACCATGAGCCAAGCAAAGCATGCCTGAGTCCAGCATGCACGTTATAAAGATCATCCAGCAGCAGTGCACATTGCAACACTGTGTGCAGTGAGCTACACAACTATACTGAACATGTTAAAACTGCAACTTAATAAGATTTTCATTATTATTTATTCTGTTAATTTGTCCAAAACACAGCTGCTGAACAGAGCAGAAAGTGAGTTCTTCATTCTGCTGTGAGCAAATCTGGTTCCCTATTTATTGGTCAAATTCTCAGACCCTTTTTTTTAAGCACCTACTGGACAAAACTAGTTTCTGTTAAAGTGTCCAGTGCCGCTCCAGCAGGTACACGTGTCGTGTCAGAGAGGGATAAAAATACTTTCTATCAAAACTGATATTTGTGATTTATATGTCTGTAATTTATATTTAATGCGTCAATCATAATTAATTAGCGGTCTGGATATTCTGACTGTTGATTACCACAAGAGTGTCAATGGTGAAGACATCAGTGGAAGTCTATATTTAATTTTATTTGTATATGATTAATCCATAGAAAAATCCTTATCATCAAAGTGAGGTTCATCCTTCTTCTTTGCGAGTCCCACCCAGAGGACTGACAAGCTTGGACAGCTGGATGTTTAACAACAGGTGTGGAATAATGCTGACCAATGAGAAACACAGCTAGGGTTATTCCCTTTTGACAAATAAATATGGTGGAGTTTGGAGATTAATAAGAATGAATTATTTCCATAGGGAAAATATCAGAGAACGGGGATGATGGCTGAGGCTTCGTAGCAGGACAGAACCACGGCTCCATGCAGAGAAATGTTAAATATGTCTGTTAGGACATGTGTCGGCACACCCTTTGAGTACGCAGCCTAGTATCTGGTCGGGGCCGGGAGCCTTTCCTGGATTAATTGATGCACACCACAGGGAAAGAAATTTACTTGAACTGGATGCTGTGGGCACAGCACCTATTCCTCAGGGTGTGAGGTGGTCTTTACTGCAGGTATGTTTTAAGAACCTCAAACCGTCCAAAGTAATTGTTTAATTGATTCAAGAAGTCAGTGCTGATATCACAGGACTGAGGAGCAGTCTTGTAGTCTGACAGTTTTTAGGCCATGCCACAGTCTCCTGGTGTCCCTGTGGTCCTGAAAATGCTTTTGTATTTTGTGCTCGTGGTCTTTTTCAGCCAGTCTGATTTCTTCAGCCTGGCTCTTGCTGTTCTGAGAGCAGATCTAAAAGCAGAGTCTCTCCCTTTCAGCAGGGCTCACATCTGAGTAGTCATCCACGGTTTCTCGCTCACCCTGGTTGTGATGCGTTTTGTGGTCTGGACATTCTATATGCATTCATAAATGTAGGTCGATGCAGTCTCGCCATGCTCCCCAGTGTCAGTATCCTGGTCCTGAATCCATACTCCATCTATTGTTGGTGTAAATACATAAACCTCCTCCCTGTGTTGTTCTGCTGCTCCTATCAGCCCGGTGTGTTGTTAGCCCTGCTAAAATAAAATGTGTTGTCTGTCACTGTGTCGTTCACTCAGGTCTCCCTGAACACAAATGCACAGCAGTCTCTCAGCCCCTGTTGAGATTTGAAGTTCAGCCTGATGTAGTTCAATATATTTTAGAGAGCAGGTGTTTGCCAGCAGAACTGATGGCAGCAGTGTTGTGCAGGAGTTGGCTTAGGGCAGGGTGACCCCTAACCCCACCCCTAGTTCCACCGCAGACTCCTTCCTTCTACTTCTCTCAGATGTGTTATGGAGTGTTGCTGCTGAGCAGCCCTCCCCCTGTGTGTGCAGCAGTTTTGAGATTTTTCACTAAATCCTCTTGTGTTTAAGTCCATGAAATCCATGCTGTGTGCTGTATATAATAACAGCTGATTGTGTCATGTTGTAGGGCTTTCTTTCACAAGGAACAGCATGTTTGTGTGTGTTTTCCTCTGTGTTTTCCTCTGTGCCGCATGGATTAAGGACCAGGATACTACACCAACAGGGGCGCCTCCATCTTTGGAAGATTGTGGAACATTTTCTGTCCATCCGAAGATTCTCTCTTTGGATGGATTCATGCTTGACTCATTGCGGATTAGGGGAGCAGCTAAAGCGTACTTCTGTGAGCTCAGGGACGTGGGGAATGCTGAACTTAGTGAGCTTAAACAAAGTGTCAGTAAAGTTAAGCAGACTTGTGGATCAAGTTTTGGACAAAGTATATAAGCTGTAGTCAGAAAGGTAAAGGTGTGTTCCTGCTCTAAAACTGTGATTTTTCTTTCTTACTATGTTTTAAGCACTTTCAGCATATTGTGAGAAATTTCCATTGTAAATACTAATCACAATGAAATTAGGGAGGCAAGGTGGTAAAAACACTGAAGCTGAGCTCATCTGTGACATTGTCAAGCACACCAGTGTTCCAATGATAGAATGATCCCGCCGAATCCTCCTGTCTTTGGAAAGTCTGGACTCAAGTGCAAACTTGCCAAGTACGAACTAGCAAGTACACAAGAACAAGCATGCATACTTGAGTACATAGAAACAGACAGGTTAACTATCATCAAAAGTGTATACAGTGTATACATGACTTGTTCAAACAGTAAAAGTAAAATGTGCTAAAAAGTTTGGAATTATATCTGCAGGGCATTTAAACTGTCGTAAGTGTTAGAAAACAACTACATAAACATAAAGTGTGATAAACTATCATTAAACATGCACAAATAGATAACTAATTCACGAAAAGAATTACTAATCCTTCTGTACGCACTGTAAAATGCAAATCACTGCTAGCATAGGACAGAGAAGGAGGCTGCAGTCTTTTAACATCTGCAGGAAACTCCTGGAGATGTTTTATCAGATTGTTACAGCAATCAGTGTCCTGTTTTACACCGTGGTGTGCTGGGGGGGGGGGGGGGGGGGGGGGGGGGGGGGGGGGGGGGTGGGGGGGTTGGGGGGTGGGGGGGGGGGGGGGGGGGGTGGGGGGGGGGGGGTGGGGGGGGTGGGGGGGGGGGGGGGGGGGGGGGGGGGGGGGGGGGGGGGGGGGACATCCAGCAATCCAGGCTGACAAACTGATCTGTGGTTGGCATGTGCAACTGTCTCGGCACAATAGGAGCCCGTTCCACTGACAGACCTTGCCCTTCCCAACCTAGGTCTACAGGCTAAAAACTCCTTTTCCCTCACACTGTACAACTCGTTTTTTTTTTTGGGGAGAGGGGGGTTAACTGGGAGGGGCAGCCTGAGCTCGCCACAAACACAACTTAAAAAAAAAAAACATGTTGTATTATTTATTTATTTAATCTGTATGTTGGTTTTATTTGATTCTGCTGTTTGTGTGCCTATGTTACCATGTAAAAGTTCATACTGGAACTTTAATTTTCCTGATAGAATCTTCCTAAAGGGATTTAATAAAGGTTTATCTGATCTAAATAGTTGTAAAAATCCACATGTATAGAAATGAAATTTGCGAATGATGGCAGGATTCCACACTTATCAATGATTTTTTAAATATTAGAAATGTAAAAATTATACAAATTATCCTTCCTGTGTTGAGTAGTTGTAAAACAGCTAACTGATCATCTGCAGAGGAACGGTTTATTTGAAGAGTTTCAGTCAGGTTTCAGAATTCATCACAGTACAGAAACAGCATTAGTGAAGGTTACCAATGATCTTCTCACAGCCTCTGACAGTGGACTCATCTCTGTTCTTGTCCTGTTGGACCTCAGTGCAGCTTTGATACTGTTGACCATAACATTTTATTACAGAGATTAGAGCATACTATAGGTATTAAAGGTACTGCACTGCAGTGGTTTGAGTCATATTTATCTCATAGACTCCAATTTGTTCATGTAAATGGGGAGTCTTCTTCACACACTACGGTTAATTATGGAGTTCCACAGGGTTCTGTGCTAGGACCAATTTTATTTACATTATACATGCTTCCCTTAGGCCAGGGGTCCTCACATCCAGGCCTCGAGGGCCGGTGTCCTGCAGGTTTTAGATGTGTCCCTGATCCAACACCTGAATCAAATGCCTGAATTACCTCCTCAGTATGCAGTCAAGTTCTCCAGAGTCCTGCTAATGACTTCTATATTTGACTCAGGTGTGTTGAAGCAGAGACACATCTAAAAGGTGCAGGACACTGGCCCTCGAGGCCTGGACTTGAGGATCCCTGCCTTAGGCAGTATTATTAGAAAGCATTGCATCAATTTTCATTGTTATGCAGATGATACTCAGCTTTACCTATCAATGAAGCCAGATGACACACATCAATTAGTTAAACTGCAGGAATGTCTTAAAGACATTAAGGCCTGGATGACCTCTAATTTCCTGCTTCTAAATCCAGAACTGAAGTTCTTGTTCTCGGCCCCACAAATCTTAGAAACATGGTGTCAAACCAGATACTTACTCTGGATGGCATTACTTTGGCCTCCAGTAACACTGTGAGAAATCTTGGAGTCATTTTTGACCAGGATATGTCCTTCAATGCACATATTAAACAAATATGTAGGACCACTTTTTTGCATTTGTGCAATATTTCTAAAATTAGAAACATCCTTTCTCAGAGTGATGCTGTGAAAAGCTCATTCATGCATTTATTACTTCTAGGCTGGACTATTGTAATTCATTATTATCAGGCTGTCCTAAAAGCTCCCTGAAAAGCCTTCAGCTGATCCAAAATGCTGCAGCTAGAGTACTGACAGGGACTAGAAAGAGAGAGCAGATTTCTCCCATATTGGCTTCTCTCATTGGCTCCCTGTTAAATCTAGAATAGAATTTAAAATCCTTCTCCTCACCTACAAGGTCTTGAATAATCAGGCACCATCTTATCTCAAAGACCTCATAGTACCATATCACCCCAACAGAGCACTTCTCTCTCAGACTGCTGGCTTACTTGTGGTTCCTAGGATACTTAAGAGTAGAATGGGAGGCAGAGCCTTCAGCTTTCAGGCCCCTCTTCTGTGGAACCAGCTCCCAGCTTGGATTCAGGAGACAGACACCCTCTATTTTTAAGATTAGGCTTAAAACTTTCCTTTATGATCAAGCTTATAGTTAGGGCTGGATCAGGTGACCCTGAACCATCCCTTAGTTACGCTGCTATAGGCCTAGTCTGCTGGGGGGTTCCCATAGTGTTTTTTTCATTCACCTTATTTACTCTGTTTATACTACACTCTGCATTTAATCATTAGTTATTATTCATCTCTGTCTCTCTCCCCCCTCTCAGCAGATGACCCCCCCTCCCTGAGCCTGGTTCTACTGGAGGTTTCTTCCTGTTAAAAGAGTTTTTCCTTCCCACTGTCACCAAGTGCTGCTCATAGGGGGTTGTTTTGACTGTTGGGTTTTCTCTGTATTATTGTAGGGTCTTTACCCACAATACAAAGCACCTTGAGGTGACTGTTTGTTGCGCTTTGGTGCTATATAAGTAAAATTGAATTGAATTGAATTGAATTTAAAAAAGACTGAAAAATATTAGATGAATTGATAATGTATCAGCCTGTCCATAAGGCCTGTGTATGTAAGTTAGAAAAGAAGTAAAACAGAAAGTACCTTTGAAATGAAGAAATAGTGCTTACAAATATCATGGTTTTGAAGGCATAATTTATTTAACATTTAAATTCCTGAAATCTGAAAAAAAGCATGAAGCATTTCTGCTGCTCTATGTGATGAATTTGGAAATTTCAGATGACGTCATTATGGAGTTATCCTGTTCACAAGATCTTCAGAAAACTGGACCTCTGACCTTTACCTTCAGGTCAAGGTTGAACCCGTCTGAGATTTTTAGTAGATGGATCTATGGTGTGAATTTGAACAGGTGAGGTCATTCTCAAGTTATGGCCAACATTAATATTTTTGAGGAAGAGGCTGCCGACGCCAAGGCTCAATTTTTTCCTTCAAACCAGCTGAGCTAATGACTAAGGCAGAATGAGTTATGCTGCCAATTACTAGCTTTTTATATTCATTTAGAATTTATTTAGGCTAATAAGACTATCAAGTAGAGTGCAGTCAGTGCACTGGGGCAGATTTAATGAAAGTGAAGATAATTTACAGATGATTTATTTCCCTGTGACCAATAGACTGGCAGAATAGTACAGCTACAGTCAACCCAGATGCAATTTTTTTATTTCATTTTTTTTTTTCTTTTTTGGTCGACTACAACACTATGGCTGTGACAGCTCATCATCTGGTACATAGCAAATTTCCATTACCGTCTTATCATTTTATGGTGTTTTGGATTTTGAGTATTTGCATGCTGTTCTTTCCCTTTTTTGGTATCCAAGGAAACCCTGCAGTGCATCTGAGGAGCTTTGCACAGTCTTTGACACATGTATTCCACATGTGACTTTACCAATAGCTTTCTTTAACAAGTACAAAATCCCACTTACACTAAGCATCTCTACAGTAAATACAGATACACAGTGTCACAATGCTGATCTGTTTTCTTCATGCTTATGTAATGGGGGGGTGGAGTGGGCTGGAGCACACAGTGTAGCTCCTATGGGGCTGTGCTTCTCTGGGGAACAATTATTCCAGCTGCATCCTCTCCTTACTGCTAGTCCTCCTCCACAGTCACTAAAGCGCCAGCTAATCCCCATATCTCCCAACACACAGCCTACCAATTTACTGCTCACTCCCCTGGCTCTCACCTGGCTCATGGCTCTGATCAGGTGATGTAAAAATTAAAAGTGAAGAATCTATGCAGTATGTAGTTTTGTAAAATTCAACCCAGCTGTCACAATTTGGGAATGGTGACTGAAAAGACAAAATGAAAAAACACAATTTCACTATAGCTTGAAAATTACTGTTTTTGAGCCACATTAACAAGAATACACACACACACTGCCTCACCAGTCACTTTATTAGGTACGCCTATTCAACTATTAACACAACTAACTATACAGCCATTCACATGGTAGCAACTCACTGGTCAACACAACAAAAAGGTATGCTGAAGAGTATCTCTGAATGCAAAACACATCAAACCTTGAAGCAGATAGGCTGCAGAAATAGAAGACCACACTCGGCACCACTTCCATGAGCTAAGAGCAAAAAACTGTACATGTTTCAATGGGCTAACCGAAACTGGACAATAGAAGATTGGAAAAAATATTGCCTGGTGGGACGAGTCTGGATTTCTGCACTCAAATGGTAGGTTCAAAATCTAGCAAACATGAAAGAATGGCTACATCCTGCTTTGTATCAGTGGTTTAGGCTGGTGGTAGTGGTATAACAGTGTTTACTGAGCATCATTTTAATGCCCAGTCTATTTCAGTATTGTTGCTGACCATGCCCATCCTTTTATGAACACAGATCTTCAGCTGACTGCTTCCAACAGGACAAAGCGCCATGTCACAAAGCACATATCATCAAACTGGTTTCTTGAACTTCAAAATGAGTTCACTGCACTCAAATGGCCCAACAGTCACCACATCTCAATCGAATTGAGCATCTTTGGGATGTGGTGAATGAGAGATCTGCATCATGGATGTGCAGCCAACAAATCTGCAGCAACTGTGTGGTGCTATTATGCCAATACAGGCCAAAATTTCAGAGGAGTGTTTCTAGTACCTTGCCTTAATTAGGGGATCCAATGTGGTACTATTCATGCCAATTCAATTCAGTTTATTTGTATAGTGCACATTCACAACATCAGTTACCTCAAGGTGCTTTAGGCTGGACAATATTCCAGCCTAGATGTAATAAATGCAAGAACTAGCTTTTAAGCATCACTCTGAGACAGGATGCTTCTAATTTTAGTGCTATTGGCGCAAGTCAATAGAGTCCTACATATTTGCTTAATGTGCAAATCAGATTTGTCTAAATTTAGAAGTACAAAATTAGAGGTCATCCAGACCTTTATGTTTTTAAGACATGCAAGTAATTTAAATAGTTGATTTGTATCATCTGGCTTCATAGATAAATAAAGCTAGGTGTCAGCATAGCAATGAAGATATATTTTCTAATATGGGAAAGGCCTAAAGGGAACCATTTATAATGTAAAAACTATTGGTCCCAGCACAGAACCCCGTGGAACTCTGTGACTAACTTTCGTGGGTCAAGAAGACCCCTATTTACATGCATAAATTGGAATCTGACAGATATGATTAAAACCACTGCAACACAGTTTCTTTTATACCAACAGTGTTCTAATCTCTGAAGCAAAATATTGTGTTTAATGGTATTGAATGCTGCACTGAAATCTAACAGGACAAGCACAGAGATGAGTTCACTGGTGGAAGCAATAAGAAGATCATCCTTAACCTTCACTAGTGTTTTCTGTGCTATGATGCACTTCAAGTCCTGACTGGAAATCTTCCTTTGCAAATGATCAGTTAATTATTTGACAACTTCAAGAATTTTTTAAATAAAGGGCAGGTTAGAAATCATTCTATAATTAGCAAAGACAGCTGCATCAAGTAAGAGCTTTTAAAGTAATGGTTTAATTCCCACTACCTTCAGTAACCACATTAAACAAATACACCAATCAATTATGACCAACTGCCTAAAATTATGTTGATCCCATTTTTGCTTTGTGGCAGGGTGCATAATCCTGCTGAAAAAAATGCCACAGAAATAAAGAATACCGTTTTCATGAAAGGGAGTACATGTCTGCACCAAAGCTTAGGTAGGCGGTAACATGTCAAAGTAAAATCCACATGCACGGCAGAACCCAAGGTTCCCAGTAGAACGTGATTCATTAGACCAGGCCATTTTCTTCCATTGCTCCGTGATCTAGTTCTGATGCTCACGTGCCCATTGGCGGTGCTTTCAGCCGCAGAAACTGAGATGCACTGTGTATTCTAACACCTTTCTATCAGAACCAGCATTAACTTTCTTCGGGCAATTTGAGCTACAGTGTCTTGTCTGTGGGATCAGACCACACGGGCCAGCCTTTCCGCCCCATTTGCATCAGTGAGCCTTAGGTGTCCATGACCCTGTCACTGGTTCACTACAGTTTCTTCCTAGGACAACTTTTGATAGATACTGAACTACTGCAGACTGCGAACACCCCACAAAGAGATGCAGTTTTGGAGATGCTCTGACCCAGTCATCTCGCCATCACAATTTGGTCCATTTTTCCTGCTTCGAACACATCAACTTTGAGGACAAATGTTCACTTACTCCTTAATAAATGAAGAGATAATCAGTGTTATTCACTTCAACCTGTAAGTGGTCACAATGTTATGCCGGATTGGTGTATGTAGAACTGCTTTATTTATTTGTGCAATATCAATAAAATTAGAAACATCCTGTCTCAGAGTAATGCTGACAACCTAGTTCATGCATTTATTACTTCTAGGCTGAACCATAAAGCTCCCAAAAAGCCTTCAGCTGATTCACAGTGCTGCAGCTAGAGTACTGACAGGGACTAGAAGAGAGAGCAGATTTCTCCCATACTGGCTTCTCTTCATTGGCTCCCTGTTAAATCCAGAATTGAATTTAAAATCCTTCTCCTGATGTATAAAATCTTATATCTTCAAGACCTCATAGTACCTTATTATCCTAACAGAGCACTTCTCTCTCAGACTGCTGGCTTACTTGTGGTTCCTCCGGATACTTAAGAGTAGAATGGGAGGCAGAGCCTTCAGCTTTCAGGCCCCTCTTCTGTGGAACCAGCTCCCAGCTTGGATTCAGGAGACAGACACCCTCTCTATTTTTAAGATTAGGCTAAAACTTTCCTTTTTGATCAAGCTTATAGTTAGGGCTGGATCAGGTGACCCTGAACCCTCCCTTAGTTATGCTGCAATAGGCCTAGGCTGCTGGGGGGGTTCCCAATCTCTTTACATTCTCTGTTTCTTTATACAACCACTACAGTATTTAATTAATTATTAAACTCTGCCTATTTCTCCCAGTGTGTCTTTTGTCCTGTCTCTCTCCCCCTCACCCCCAGCCAGTTGCAGCAGATGACTGCCCCTCCCTGAGCCTGGTTCTGCTGGAGATTTCTTCTGTTTAAAGGGAGTTTTTCCAAATGCTTGCTCATAGAGTGATTGATATGATGGATGGGGTTTCTTTCTAATAGTGTAGGGTCATTACCTTACAATGTAAAGCTCCTTGAAGTGACTGTTGGGTGTACTTTCTTTTTCAAATTTAAGGATTCAAGGATTCTTTATTGTCATTCGCATCACATTTACATGCAGTGGAATGAAATTCTGTCCTCAGGTCCCAGTGTTGCCCATGTAATAGTTGTGACATTCAAGTAATTTAAAGAAGAATAAATATAATATAAGTAATAATAATATAGAGAAAATATATACATGTATGCATACCTTTATAAAACACACAATATATGTGTGTGTACATACACAGGCAGTATGTACTATTAAATACTAAAAACAAGTATGGAATTTTAGGGTGTGTAGTGATGGTAGAGGGCTGTGGTGCCACAGCAGTGACTTGTGCAAATGTCAGCAGCTTAAGTGTGTGAAACAGCAGCATGAGTGTGCAGAGTGGTGCAGGAGCAGTGCAGCTACACAGCCCCACCACAGTTCAACAGTCTCACAGCTTCAGGTAAGAAGCTGCTCCTCTGTATGACAGTGTTCTCAGACTTGCTTTTCAGCGTCAACTTCCTGTTTGATGCTTGCCCCACTGACCTATAGCATGCCACACCAATGAGAATATGCGATTTAGATTATATTGAGTTAGAGGGGAGATTACATAAGTTATCCTGGCTGCTTTCCAACCCCTAGCCAGTATATAGGTACATTTCACCTGATGACCACCCTGGAGCACATCTGGGCACTTAATTTGTTAGTTATTTTGAAGCATTATCAAAATTTACTTAAATGTCGGTCATCACTGGGGCATAAAAACTGTGTAGTCAGATCTGATAGTAAAAAAAGAAAAAAACTCTCCTGAAAGAAACAATTATATACAATTATATATTTACACTACCTCAGCTGTTACTGAATTCTCCCATAGATGTTCAGGATTTGTTGAGTGCTACGTCTCTGACAATGCCTTTTCTGCTACCAATTACCTAACCTAATTGTGAGTATGGGCTCCAAGTTACTGCAAAATGTACTGCTATACTGCAATTTCACAGTTTAACCTGCACTTACTGTCCCATATCACCAGTAAGTTTAGAGAATACTGTAATTAATGGTTCTTAAATGCAAGATTTAGGTTAATTCCACCCCAAGCATAGTAGAAGTAGCAAAACAGTAATATATGACCATTACTGTATGTGTGTGTCTCTATATTATCCTGAGAGGTGAATCACAAGGCTAGGCTGAGCACAGTACACTGGAGGAGTGCATGGTCCAAGTGCATGGTGCTTTTTACCATTTCACAGATGTAGGAGTAACTTGTGTGCTATTTAAAAAAATATCCTAAGATCTACAATAGTTCTTGCTATTGTGATCATGCAGTATAGGGATTAACCAAATCTGCTACTATATAACATGAAATATTCAGATTATACTGCTCACTTTGATTTAATCAAAGTGGAGATTACTCAAAGCTATTACAGAGCTGTAACAGTCTTTAGGTCACAGATCTGAAGAACTCTAGACAATTTACATCAGTGTTAGCCTTACTCATTCTTAAAAGTAAAAGCAGATGTAGAACTGTGAACCTGAAGTTAAAAAGTAGTAAACCTGGTTTTCTAGCTCCCTCTACTGGAGACTGGAGACACTTTATATCCATCCACATCACGCCATGTCCAGATAAGGCTAAGAAAAAACTCATGTGGGAATACTGCACAGATTAAAAAAGGCTTAAAACACAGTTGAAGGAGATACTGGGTTGTGTGGACGTAGAATGGAATACAAACTCCCGCCTGGAGAACTGGTGCCAGGAGAACCACCTCCTGCTCAACGTCAGCAAAACAAAGGCACTGATCGTGGACTTCAGCAGGAAGCAGCAGAGGGACTACCATCCACTTGTCATCAGTGGTGCTGAGGTGGAAAGAGTGGACACTTTCAAATACCTGGGAGGGACCATCTCACAGGACCTGTCCTGGACTCATCACATAAACATCACTGTGAAGAAGGCCAGACAGCGTCTCTACCTCCTCAGGCGGCTGAGAGACTTCAAGCTCCCACTCAAGGTGCTCAGGAACTTTTACACCTGCACCATCGAGAGCATCATGCGTGGGAGCATCACCACCTGGATGGGAAACTGCACCAAGCAGGACTTCATGGCCCTAAAAAGGGTGGTTCGTTCAGCTGAACGGACCATCAGACCCACCCTCCCCAACCTGCAGGACATTTACACCAAGCAGTGCAGGCTGAGGGCCATGAAGATCCTAAAACAGCCCAGCCACCCCGGACACTCTCTCTTCTCCCTGCTCCCATCAGGCCGGCGTTACCGCTGCCTGAGGGCTAAGACTGAAAGGTTGAAGAAGAGTTTTTACCCACAAGCCATCCGTCTGCTCAACTCTGAGCCCTAACTGGACCATTATTGCACAATGTAAATATTATAATTTATAAAAGTGTGTATAGTATATAGAGTATAGTGTATAGTGTGAATTATTTTTATTCTTCTTATTTATATGTGTGTGTATATATGGTTGCAGGTACAAAATACATTTCACTGTGCATTGTACTGCGTATAACTGTGCATGTGACAAATAAACACTATCTTAAAACTTCCTTATTGTTACCATGCTTCTTGTTTCTGCAGCAACAGGTTCCAGATACCAGGCAGATTTGTACCATGAACAGATCTAACAGGTCTTTGTTTGATATGTGACATCTGTGCTGCTGTTGGCTATAGGGGTGGCTGAGCAGGTCACCTAATGATCGGAAGGTCAGCGGTTCGACTCCTGGCTACTCCAGGATGTATCCTTGGGCAAGATACTTAACCCCAAGTTGCTCTCAGATGCAACCGTTGGACTATGAATGTGTGTGAATGTTAGATAATTAAAAGCACTTAGCTTAATTAATCATGGAAGTGCTTGTATGAATGGGTGTGCATGGGTAAATGTAAAACATGTTGTATAAGCGCTTTGAGTGCTCTGACTGAGTAGAAAAGTGCTATATAAGAGCTAGTCCATATAGACAAGGAACCATTAGCTGAACACAGATAAAAAGATAGCATGGAGGTGCATTAATGCATATGGCAAGGGGAACTTTCACATCTGACTGTCCCCATGAATGTATTAGCTTTTGGCTGTGAAGCAAAACAATGTGCCATTCAGAGTGTCTTTTTCTGTGACGGTCTTGCTTATATCAGCAAGCCAAATTGCTTTTAGCACACACAAGAGTTACGTTCCCAAGTAAAAAAAGTCTGCGTATTAAGCTGGCTTATTTAGGTTAAAAGCAGAAGCAAGGTCCCAGTTTAGCTCAGTGGTTGAGCGTGCAACCACATGCTGCAAGACCAAATGCAGCAGCGTAGGTTTGATTCTGTCCCAGGCCCTTTGCTATGTGCCTTCCCTGCTCTCCTAGCTCCTTTTCACCAAAAACTACCTAATGAAAGGTGAGAAAACACAAAAAATAATGGCACTTGGTCTCCTCAGTTTCTAAGCAAATACACAGGGCTTGTTTTTTAATTGTGTTTTTGGCATTATGTTATGATGAACATGTTTTTCAAAGAAAAAACTTTTAGAAGTTTACCACCTTTCAATCACTGACAAGTATTCCAGTCATTTCCATGGCCACAGGTGTATAGACCAAATACCTGGGCATGCAGACTGCTTCTAAAAACATTTGTGAAAATAAGCGCACTCTTAGGAGCTCAGTAAATTCCAGTATAGTACCGTGATAAAATGATACCTGTGCAACAAGTCCAGTCGTGAAATTTCCTTGATACTAAATAGTCCACAGTCAACTGCTAGTGGTATTATAATAAAGTGGAAGCGATTGGGAACAACAGTAACTCAGCAACAAAGTAGAAAGTCATGAAAAAATGCCAGAGCGGGGTCAGCGGATGCTGAGGCGCATAGTGTGCAGAGGTCACCAACTTTCTGCAAAGTCAATTGCTATCCTCCAACCTTCATGTGGCCTTCAGATCAGCTCAAGAACAGTACGTAGAGAGCTTCGTGGATGGGTTTCCATGGCCAAGCAGCTGCATCCAAGACTTACATCACCAAGCTTTGCCAACCGTTTTTTCCTGGTGTGTGTGTGTGTGTGTGTGGTGTGTGTGTGTGTGTGTGTGTGTGTGTGTGTGTGTGTGTGTGTGCGCGTGTGTGTGTGTGTGTTTTAATTATTATTCTCAAGCTGTTTGGTACAGGCTGGACAGATCCTTATTTGACCTTGGTTGCCTGAGTGCAAAGACCAAGACCATGGAAAAGATAATAGAAGTGGTATTTGCTGAAGACTATGCCCTCATGGCACACAAGGAGTCAGATCTCCAGCTCATTCTCAACAAATTGCCGAAGCCTCTCATAATATGAAGTATTAGCTGGTGGATCGGAGTCCTTCAACTGAATGACTATGGTGAGAAGCAGGGATGATGAAGGAGTTAATCCACAGATGGCTCCAGTGATGGGTGTTTAGCAAGGGTGCCCACACCACTGGCCAGATTACACAGCACCTAATGCTCTGTAAGATGATTATATCTATTTCAGGAGGTATTTATTCCATAGCCGAGTCCTGTGTTTAATGCAATGTATCTTGATTTTCACACTGCCAAAGGAATATATAAAATGTGTTTGGGTCCATCTTTTTGGAATAAGCAGTGATGAACATGTAACTACTGCATGTTGAGACCAGGAAGCAGAGTTGCAGTCTTACACGCCTCTCTGCAGCTTCTCTCCTCCTGCCATCCCCCCAAAACCCAATCCCCATAGAGTCGGTGCCTGCTCCCAGACCACCAAAAAACAAAGCTAAAATCAGCAAAAAGCTATTTAAGCATAAAAATTAAAAAACAATAAATAATACAGCTTCATTAACTGCCCGAAAAGAATAAAACAATTAAATGTGGTTTATTAAATATTAGGTCTCTCTCTTCCAAGTCCCTATTAGTAAATGATTTAATAATTGATCAACGTATTGATTTATTCTGCCTTACAGAAACCTGGTTACAGCAGGATGAATATGTTAGTTTAAATGAATCAACACCCCCGAGTCACAGTAACTGTCAGAATGCTCGAAGCACAGGTCGAGGAGGAGGATTAGCTGCAATCTTCAATTCCAGCTTATTAATTAATCAAAGACCCAGACAAAGTTTTCATTCTTTTGAAAGCCTGACTCTTAGTCTTGTCTATCCTAATTGGGAAAATCAAAAACCGGTTTTATTTGTTATTATCTATCGTCCACCTGGTCCTTACTCAGAGTTTCTGTCTGATTTAGTGCTCAGTTCAGATAAAATAATTATAGTGGGTGATTTTAACATCCATGTAGATGCTGAGAATGACAGCCTCAACACTGCATTTAATCTACTGTTAGATTCAATTGGCTTCTCTCAAAATGTAAAGGAGCCCACCAACCACTTTAATCATACTCTGGATCTTGTCCTAACATATGGCATAGAAACAGAAGACTTAACAGTATTCCCTGAAAGCCCCCTCCTGTCTGATCATTTCTTAGTAACATTTACATTTACTTTCATGGATTACACAGCAGTGGGGAATAAGTTTTATTACAGTAGAAGTCTTTGTGAAAGTGCTGTAACTAAGTTTGAGGATCTAATTCCTTCATTATTATGCTCTTCAGTGCCAACACAGTGCAGAGCAGCTATCCCAGCTGTCTTGGCTAATTATAGGCCAATCTGAACCACCCCTTAGTTATGCTGCTTATAGGCCTAGGCTGCTGGGGGGTTCCCATAATGCGCTGTTTCTTTTCTTTTTGTTTATACCCCACTCTGCATTTAATCATTAGTTATTATTAATCTTTGGCTCTCTTCCGCAGCATGTGTTGTCTCTCTCCCCCCTCAGCAGATGACCCCACCCTCCCTGAGCCTGGTTTTGCTGCAGGTTTCTTCCTGTTAAAAGGGAGTTTTTCCTTCCCACTGTCGCCCAATGTTTGCTCATGGGGGGTCATTTGTTGGGTTTTCTCTGTATTATTGTAGGGTCTTTACCCACAATACATAGCGCCTTGAGGCGATTGTTTGTTGTCATTTGGTGCTATATAAATAAATTGAACTGAGTTGAATACACACTAATAAAGCCTTGTAATGATTCATAATGCAAAAGAAGACATGGGGAAGCATATACACAAAAAAAATAAAAGGAACACTTTTTAAAGGTGGGGGACATACTTGTAGCACCAGGTTTCACATTCCCTGCTTGGTTGTGATGTAGTGAGCAGTTGCGTAGCTTTTCCGTTGCCCTAAATATCCATGCATTAGTGGTGAGGGCAACAGAAGATGCGATGGCTAATTTACTGACAGTTTTTTAGTAGGAGAATTTTGAAATGAATTCTGAATTTAACTGGAAGCCAGTGGAGCTGCTGTAGGACTGGGGTGATATGGTGAAATGAGGGGGGTTTTGGTAATAATGCGAGCAGTTGAGTTTTGAATTGTGCGCAGTTGTGCTCATTATAGATATAATGTATGTGTACCCGAATGCGGGTACATGCCAACCTGTCGAACCACCTACCCGCCCGGCTTGCACTGCCGTCTGGTCCCCCCACAAGCAGAAAGTGTGAGAGACCCTCACAGCAAAGGAGACGAGAGCCCCGCATAGGCCAAGGAGTATGCTCGGCAGCCAGTAAAAATCCTTCCACAGGTTCATTGATGGAAATCTTTTACGACTTTTAATTTCTTTAGTTGGTCAAGTTTGATCGCTGAACATTTCTACATAAAACAACCCTCGACTCACCTACAACTGTGTTTACAATCTGATCACCGAACTAGAGTAAGAAGTATTATCAAAAAATTCAGAGAGAGTCACACAATACAGAATAAGCCTGGCAAAGGTAGGAAGTGAATGGTCTCAAAGACTCTGGAAAGAACACAAGTGAGAGATATGTCTGAAGACCCCAGAACAACTGCCAAGACACTAGTGAATGACTGAGCCAAGTCGGGAAATGTAGTCTCAAAGAAGAGAACCACTAGAACCCTGCACAGGAGTGGACTGTGAGGCTGCAGACCAACAAACATTCTACTTCTGCAAAGAGACACCTTCAAGCCAGACTGAAGTATGCTAAGGACAACCTGGAGAAAGATTATGCACACTGGAAGTGCATCCTTTGGACAGATGAGATGAAACCAAAGCTCTTTGGCCATACCTTCTGACAAACGATACAAGTCAATGAAAGCCCGCACATCCAGGCTAAGAAAGTTTCTACCCTTGGACCATTAGACGATTAAACAATCGCTGAACTAGACATTTACTCTGTCAATGTCTCCATCGTGTGCAATACCACCTCAATGTTTACAGCTTATATATATATACACAGGTGGTGGTCATAAAATTAGAATATCATGAAAAGTTGATTTATTTCAGTAATTCCATTCAAAAGTGAAACTTGTATATTATATTCATACATTACACACAGACTGATATATTTCAAATGTTTGTTTCTTTTAATTTTGATGATTATAACTGACAACTAATGAAAACCCCAAATTCAGTATCTCAGAAAATTAGAATATTGTGAAAAGGTTCAATATTGAAGACACCTGGTGCCACACTCTAATCAGCTAATTAACTCCAAACACCTGCAAAGGCCTTTAAATGCTCTCTCAGTCTAGTTCTGTAGGCTACACAATCATGGGGAAGACTGCTGACTTGACAGTTGTCCAAAAGACCTTTGACACTTTGCACAAGGAGGGCAAGACACAAAGGTCATTGGTAAAGAGGCTGCTGTTCACAGAGCTCTGTGTCCAAGCACATTAATAGAGAGGTGAAGGGAAGGAAAAGATGTGGTAGAAAAAAGTGTCCAACAACAGGGATAACTGCACCCTGGAGAGGATTGTGGAACCAAAGCCATTCAAAATGTGGGGGAGATTCACAAAGAATGGACTGCAGCTGGAGTCAGTGCTTCAAGAACCACCAGCACAGACGTATGCAGACATGCTTTCAGCTGTCTCAGTCCTCGTGTCGAGCCACTCTTGAACCAGAGACGGCGTCAGAAGCGTCTCGCCTGGACTAAAGACAAAAAGGACTGGACTGCTGCTGAGTGCTCCAAAGTTATGTTCTCTGATCAAAGTCAATGTTGCATTTCCTTTGGAAATCAAGGTCCCAGAGTCTGGAGGAAGAGAGGAGAGGCACAGAATCCACGCTGGCTGAGGTCCAGTGTAAAGTTTCCACAGTCAGTGATGGTTTGGGGTGCCATGTCATCTGCTGCTGTTGGTCCACTGTGTTTTCTGAGGTCCAAGATCAACGCAGCCATCTACCAGGAAGTTTTAGAGCACTTCATGCTTCCTGCTGCTGACCAACTTTATGGAGATGCAGATTTCATCTTCCAACAGGACTTGGCACCTGCACACAGTGCCAAAGCTACCAGTACCTGCTTTAAGGACCATGGTATCCCTGTTCTTCATTGGCCAGCAAACTCACCTGACCTTTAACCCCATAGAAAATCTATGGGCTATTGTGAAGAGGAAGATGTGATACACCAGACCCAACAATTCAGAAGAGCTGAAGGCCACTATCAGAGCAACCTGGGCTCTCATAACACCTGAGCAGTGCCACAGACTGATGGACTCCATGCCACGCCGCGTTACTGCAGTAATCCAGGCAAAAGGAGCCCAACTAAGTACTGAGTGCTGAACATGTTCATACTTTTCATGTTCATACTTTTCATGTTCATACTTTTCATGTTCATACTTTTCAGTTGGCCAACATTTCTAAAAATCCTTTTTTGTGTTGGTCTTAATATTCTAATTTTCTGAGATACTGAATTTTGGGTTTATATTAGTTGTCAGTTATAATCATCAAAATTAAAAGAAATGAACATTTGAAATATATCAGTCTGTGTGTAATGAATGAATATAATATACAAGTTTCACTTTTGAATGGAATTACTGAAATAAATCAGCTTTTTCATGATATTCTAATTTTATGACCAGCACCTGTGTATATATCGAGAGAGAGAATGTTAGTTAATGATTAAAACAATAAAATTTACACAAATTCAAACATATTTTATTTTTCTATTAGATGTGACTAAATTTTATATAAAAGTAATAAGGGCTGAACAGAGTGTCTTGAAGAGCCAACAATTATTAATAGTATCAACATCTAAATCAGTTTTTAAATTGGTACTTTTTGCATGTGACAATGCAACAGGCTTACAAATGACAATTAAATTCGAAAGCTGTCAAATAAATCAAGTGTTATGGTACTTTTTTTTTTTTAAAAACTTCACAATTTGCAAAGATGACCTCCAAAAAGGAAACCAAAGTAAACTTAAATTTTAAAAATCTACAACAATTTTAGCAAATGACCTGAGCCCTATTCCAGGAAGCAGCTTTAGCTAACAGCTCTGGGTTTGTTACCCTAAAATGAGGGAAACTCGGGTTTTCAGTTTCAGAAAGAGAGCTAACTTCAACTCTGGGTTACCGACTCTGTGAACCTAACCTGCTAACTGCTAGCTGGTAGGTTTTATTGAACAACACTCTAGCTGTGTCCAAATTCAGGGGCTGGACCCAGTCTACATAGGCCGGGTCCTTCGAAGCCCACGAGAACCGCAAAGGCTGGAAGTGAGCGGCTGTGAAATTGGTCTAGTCTTCATATCTGCATCATCTGCCCTCACCTCAGCTTGGCTCAAGTCAAGTAGCAACAGTGACAATGCGAAGCACAGTTGTGGAAAAGCAGCTGTTATAATGGAGCTCCTTTTTGTTTGTTTGTTTGTTTTTTGGTTTATTTAATGTCAGCTATTGACTGAAAATAGCTGTTAAAACACATTTCTACATCAAGGAATACAGATGGATAAATGATTAATTTCCAAATATATTGACAGCTCTCTAATGAGACATTAAAGTTAAATAAAACTATCCAGTTACAAAGCTTAACTTTAATCTCAGCCAAACCGATTTGCTCAGGAACAAATGAAACACTGAAATAAACCAACCATCAGCAGTTAGAGATCCTCTGAGTGAGTTATCTGTTTAACTTCCACTCAGCGGCGAAAGCCAGCGAGGGTTTGAAAACGATGTGCTGGGAGTCAGGCTTCTCTCCAGGTGTAACGAGCCTCGATCGCCCGGTCAGCTGACAGCTGGCAAGGCGAGCTGGCTGGTAGAGCAGCAGGAATGGACATTTCTGAAAACGTTGGAGCACTTTTGCAATTAAGTGATATCTTGATAAATCAAGCAAATATTTGAGGTTTACCCATCTACATTCTTGCCTGAAAACATCTTAAAAGTTAATTTTGTGTCACAGAAACAGTCATATTTCAAACTTTTGGGAATGTAACAGCCCGCTCTTCTTCATTGCTGCATTTGAGTTTTGATGCGCAATGAATCATGGGATATGGTAGGCCACGAAGGATACACCGGACCCATCCTTCAAATCTGGGAAAGGAAGGACACATTCATCAGCCACATCTGGAGGAGCCTTTGAATTTGAACAGCTTTTGTTGCTTCGCTGTGACGTAATCGACCTACAAATGCGGCCTTCGAAGGATGCAGCCTCTGAATTTGGACACAGCTTCTGTCTCCTCCCCTCCTGCTGCACCTGAACCACCTGTCTGACACTCCCATTCATTTCCTCCTTCATAAAGTGGCTGTCAGAGCGTAGAGGAGGGAATTCATCTGCAGACCTTTATGTTTCTACAAGCACTGAAATCCCAGTTAGATGTTAGTTTGTTATTTTAGTACGTAACATGAAGCTTTTACAGTCGTTCACTCGTCAACAGGCTGTAAGGACGGAGACACCGATGATGTCACGGATTTATAATGAGGCAGCTGCAGGTGTCAGACTGTCAGTCAGTTCCTCTGAAACATTTACTGTAGTTACTGTAGCATCACTGTTACATCACACTAATCTGGATGAAGCTTTAGACGGAACACACTGATCAGTGATCAATGATCGATCATTGGTCGTGTTGGAAAGCTCACTGATGGAAAAATGTCTGATCCTGGAGATGATGGGAATGTTTGAGTGAAGATGAGGCTGAATATCTGAAGACCTGAAAACTGAACTAAATGGATTTAACGGCAATTTTTGTTGTATACTTGTGTACAATGACAATAAAGTTCAATCTAATCTAATGTAGTCTAATCTAATCTAATCTAAAGTGACTTAAATTCTGACAACATTTTGAAAGTTACGATGTCTGAAATTCAAAGTATGAATTTTAACATATTTTCCTCTGAAAATCACCAAAATTGGTGATCCACCCGATGGGACCATTGGCTCTATAACTGATCAGCAAAACTGTCCGAGTCCACCTGCACAGCAGGAGGATCCAAACGGATCAGGATCAGGATTGAGACTGGATAGGCCCAGATCCAGTTCAGGCTCCAGTCATTTCCCAGAACATCCCGTCCGGATCCGTTCATAATTTTTCCCGATACAATCTGCATTCTTTATTAAAATGGCTCATCCTCCCAACCTGCACTGAAATATTTAACATCTATAAAGCTGAGACATTTCCTATGTTTGACTTTTAGTGATTTACTTTATTGATTTACCTTTGCATTGTTTAAAGCACTTTGAGTGCTCAAGTAGATCAGAAACGCGCTATATAAGAACGAGTCAATTTACCATTTACCATCACAGACTTGGAAAGCTGCCCTGCATGTTTTCAGCCATGTTTCCCCATAGCACGTTCAAAGTTGGTGTTGTCATTCCAACCTTAGCATTCATATCGCCCATGATCAACAGCATGTCATGCTGTGGGACCTTTGAGACTGCTGTTTGCAGCTGTTCGTACCAGCTGTCTTTGTCCTCTTCCTCAGCGTCATTGGTTGGTGAGTAGCATTGCAGAACGGAGAGTTTGCAGTGCCTGCAGTTGAAGCGAGCTCTGATCAGCCTTTCATTTATTGGTTCCCACTCCAGCAAGGTCTTAACATTCTTTTGGATACTATGATGGCAACACCATGTTCATGATGGTCTTGATGCCCTGAGTACAGTATAACTGATCAATTTAAAAAATGACTATTGAGGACCAACTCAGTGTAGGTGAAGTTGATATAGCAACACAGGCATAAGTCTTGTGATGTAATTTGTATGTGATTCAAAGTGTGTTAGCTTTTGTCTACACTGCTGTGTTGTGCGATGGTACCCGTGAGCAGCCATTAGCTCTGAGACCTCATGATATACTTTCTCATTTCTTGTCTCAGCTCACTAGTGGAGTCATGAGAGCGACTCCTTCACCAGAATCAACTGTGCCATTTTTAAAACCCAACAGCAAGAAACTGGAGGCACACAAGCACAGAAACGTCTGCAACCTCCTCATTCGACCAGTGTTGGTTTGTGTGCCTCAGTTTCTTGCTGTTGGGTTTAAAAATGGCACAGTTGATTCTGGTGAAGGAGTCGCTCTCATGACTCCACTAGTGACGACACTCCCTGGCCAATCAGTGGCATGCTGTTCTTCCGCTTCACATTTTGGATCTCCACGGATCGCTTAGAACCTCGGGTGAGTGGGTAGTAAAAAAGTACCTGGTCAGGGCCTTCAAATTAATACCGGCGGCAGGCACATTTTCCGCCTACTCCACCACTCTGCGCTGTCTACTTTTTAATTTTCCTAAAAAAAAAATTTTCTGCGCCGTCCGCTGTCTCCATTTCCAGCGCTAGGTGGCAATATTTACATTCTTTCAATCTGAGCCATTTGATTGGTTCGCGACTGCCATGTGACTATTCATGGCTTCTCGTGCGTGTAACAGAAATAAGAGAAAACAGCAGCCGTCACAAGTGGCCGCCAGGCGTGGGGACCAGATGACTGAGCTTAAGAAAAGGTTCAAGCCCACGTCCGAGGCTGAAAGTAGTAATCTAGGTATACATGATCATGTAAACAGAATTCTAATGACAGATGAGAGAAAAGTCGCTGGCCTCGTGGAATGCGATCGTCTGGATGATTTGATGATGAATTTCATAGCTGACCGTGCTGTCGTCAGTTTGACGATAAAATAATATGCATTAGCAGAGCTTCTGTACTTTTGAAGATTAACTTTTAAAATTATTTAAAATCAGAGGTGGGAAGTAACGAAGTACAATACTTCGTTACTGTATTTGAGTACATTTTTCAGGTATCTGTACTTTACTTGAGTATTTATTTTTCTGAGTACTTCTTACTTTTACTCCCTACATTTTTACACATGTATCTGTACTTTCTACTTCTTATATTTTCAAACAGACTCGTTACTTTTTAACAACGCCAGAGAAAAGTTTGCATTTCCGTCACACATCAAACGATCTGAGCCTAAACGGAGGAATAATAACAGATAAGAGACAATCGTACTGTGTGTCCTCCATCATCAGGGCTTATCGGGTACAAAGGGATTAAATACGCAAACCCATATAATTAATGTCTCATTTATAGCGCTATAATCAGGGGTCGCAGCGGGCCGGACCGAGTCTGTAAGTTGTGCTCGCGGCACATAAACAGCTTAGCTAGCGCTACTGAAGAGGAGCGAGCATAAAGGGAGTAACGTGTGGCAGGTAATGCAGCGTTTTTAATGCTCAACAATATCAGCAAACACACAAAGTGTGTGCAGTTTGTCACACAGTGTGTCTGCTAGCTAAAAGAAGAGCTGCTGTATTCAGGGAGAGCAAAGAGAGAGAAGTTCACTCAGAGATGGAGAAAGAGGAAGGAGAGGAAGAAGAGAGGTTAGAGTTAAAGGGAAGGACTGGAAAATAAACTGAAGTATGCTGACTTTGTGTAATTCAAAGATTGTATGAAAATACTGCAGTTTAGTGTGTAATAAACAGGTCAGCTTGTTGTACTGTATTCACAGTAAAGCTGTGTTGGTGCACAGAGGCTGTGTTGATGGTCAGAGTTACAGGTTACATCAGTGCAGCAGAGATGAGTTTGAATCAAAGCTGCTGATGCTGAGATTCATTCACTGAATCCAACATTTCTACAGCCTGTATGCTGTCAGTGTAGGGGATGGAGATCAGCTCAGATAGCTGTGAAATACTGGGTTACATCTTTGTGAGTTCACTTCATCCACACAGAGCAGTAAACCTCAGAGCAGCAGCAGCAGCAGGTCAGCTGATCACAGCCTGCACACCAACATCATTTACTGCAGCTACAATAGAAAGCTGTGATTCTTCTCCCCATGCAGAGCCACTACAGCTGATCTTATGGTTCCTCCACCTCTGAATCCCACTGTAACCCTGAGTATCCTCATGTTGGTTTTAGGTGGAGGCACAGTCACCCTCTACTATGGAGGACACAGAGAACAGAGCTGGGTTTAAATTCACTTTCACAGTTTGTGTCCTACATAACAGATTCAAGCTGAGTGCATTCATTAGGATTAAAATTTAGATTGGAATAACGTTTGTATTCTCATGTATTATTTTAGATTATTACAATAATATATAATGAGGGTTCAGTTAGCTTTACAGAACAATAGCAGGTAGAAACGTCCTCCAAAGAACTACTTTTACTTTCTTACTTTGAGTACATTTCAGAGCCTGTACTTTTTTACTTTTACTTGAGTAAAGAAGTTGAACCAGTACTTTGATTTTTACCAAAGTATTTTTTCACACAAGTACTTGTACTTCTACTGAATGTCTGTACTTTTGCCACCTCTGTTTAAAATTAAACCATAACATTGTTGAGGTATATTGCATATAATAATGGTTTGTGAACACATCAGCTGTGGCATTTCTTCCTTTCATAGTAGAAGTTGTTCATTTATAGCACAATAGTCTTTAAAAAGTAGTAAAATTTAGGGGATAGTACTCATAAAAGCAAAACAGATGGGAAAGACGCCCATGGAGGACAGCAAAGGTCTCGGTCATAAGGTGCCTGCTACTCTGGCGTGCCCCCCCTGCTACTCCAAAACAATTTGAAAGCCCTGCCTGGTACCAGGTACTTTTGGGGAAATCAGACAGCTTTATAGATTTTTATCTTCAGTTTCTGCCTCCTGCATCTCATCCTGTCAGGTTAGAGCTGAATAATTACATAAAAAAATCAAATGTCACATTAGGATTCACCTTCATCTGGAGAAAACTCAAGTTGGGCAAATGATGACAGCAGACATTATAAAATAAATTACATATTTTATATCAAACTTCTATGATGATGACAGAGTGGGCCAAGCTGATTAAATGCTCCACACTGACACTTCCTCGAGCCACTGGATTAAAATAGAGGCTCAGCTCTTTATTTACCCATTACCACGGTGAATCCTGGTATCAGGAAACAGGAAACTCAGAGTTGCCGATCTCCGAGTTGATCAACTCAAAGTTTAAAATAAACTCAGAGTTTGTTGAACCTGCTTCCTGGAATAGGGTCCTGGAAACTAACAAGTCATTCATCTTACAACTGTAACAGCATACTGAGTGCATTTTGTCATGTTACTCTACATGCATCCACTCTCCACACACCACTACTGTGCTGGGTTTCATGAACAAGAGCAAGGCCACTAATAGAGTGATGTATACATTTACAAATACAGTCATTTTGTTTTGAAAGTCAGCACAGTATGAACTTAACAGCAAATATTATCTGCTTGATAGATTGTTTGTGCATCAGCAACTTACCCAGAAGAGCTTCAAACAGGTTACTTTTGAAAATCCCCATCACTCTCTGAATGGCAGTTTTGAGCTGCTGCTCCTCTGGTTTCCTCAGTTTAGTGCAGTATTCCTCCAAAAGCACCAGGGCCCGAGCTGTGTCTGCAGAGGAGGGGGGAGATAAAGCTCTGGGGTTTCCTTGTTTTTAACATGTAATAATAAATGTAATGTATATACATCAATCTGGTAATATGGCAATACTGTGTGAGATAACAAATTTAAACTAAAAACTATAATGCTGTAAATGTATGGAGGACTAAAGTGAGTTTCTATAGCTGTGCTCACCCCATGATGCAAAGGGCAACAACCGCTGCTCACAGTTTATGAGAACGGGACAGATAATGACGCATGGACACCAGAATTCAAGACATATGTAAAAGTTTATCTATTTTACTATTGCATATTGAATCTGGCTGCAGGGTTGCGTTCCCTTCGGTTGCAAGACCATCAGAGAGTTGCAACACTGATGCTTGAACAATGTGTGTTCAGCTCATCTCAGAGGTGGTTTATGGGCTGGAGGCTGGAGCTCTGAACAGCCCAGTCAACTTTTTCCACATCACAAGTGTAAAGATTATGAACACACAAAAATCATGCACAGATGCATAGATAGGCTTTTCCCCACACATAAACCATTTTATTTTTTATATGGTTTTTTCACACGAAAAAAAGGAACTAGGCACAATTCTGAAAGCATGAAGCTCATGTATCAAACACTCGTGACCCAAACAAACACCAAGGCTCATCTCACATTTGCCAATCTACGTCCTGATGATGCCCAGGACTTCTGAGAAAATGTTCTGTGGACTGATGACGCAGAAGTTGAACTTTTTGGAAGGTTTCCTTCCTGTTACATCTGGTGTCAAACTAACACAGCATTTCATAAAGAACATACTAACGGTAGTGTGATGGTCTGGGGCCGTTTTCTTACTTCAGGGCCTGGAGGACTTGCTGTAACTGATGGAACTATGAATCCTGCTCACTACCAGGAACTCCTGAAGGGCAACATCCAGCCATCAGTTTGGGTCCTTAAGCACACTTGGATTATGCAGCAGGACAACAATCCGAAACAACAAGTCCGCCTCTGAATGGCTCAAAGAAAACAAAAAAAGGAGGGACTCAACTAGGAGCTTGGCATGCTCGAAAACCCTCCAATGTGGCTGCATTAAAACAATTCAGCAAAGAAGAGCGGGCCAAATGTGAAAGACTCAGTGCCAGTTATTGCAAACACTTGACAGCAGTTCTTGCTGCCAAGTGTAGCACAACCAGTCATTAGGTTTAGGGGCAATTACTTTTTCATACAGGGCCAGGTAGGTTAGGATAGCCTTTTCCCTTAATAAATAAAATCATCATTTAAAATTTGTGTTATATATTTATAATCTTTGTCTAACATTAAAATTTGTTTGATGATCTGAAACATTTGAGTTTAAGGAAGGGGGCAAATTCTTTTTCATAGCACTGTAGGTAACATTTATGTTACATATACATATAGTAGTGTAAATGCTATTTAGGGGCAAATAAACCCTGTAGTGTTATGAAGTTATCACATCAGTGTTTGATCGATGGTCTGCAAGACCAAAGCATATTGTTTTGTAGGAGGAATCAGTTTTAAGAAGTGAAAACATGGTTTTGAGTAGATTTTGCAAGAGATGTGTGGAGTTTTGACAAAGTAGTTAACTCGTTTCAGTTTGTGTTAAGAGTTGTGTATTTGTATTTGTTAATTAGTTAGGAAGTATGTAAAAAACAAACAAACAAACAAAAGACAATCTCCTAAGAAAAGAGATGTGTTGTAACAGATTTAGCCACGAGCTAATTTCCATCCAAAGGCCCTGGGCAGGTCAAACAGCCAATGAGAATACACAAAATCATAATCAAGGAACAAATTAGGGTAAAGCAAATGCAGTCAATATAATAAACACCTTACGCAAAACTGATTCAAAACCACATAGACTTTAACACCACATGCTAGTTACATATAACAATTACTATCATAGATAAATATCAGATATATCTAAATAATATATTATAACCTTCAAATCTAAAAAAAAGTGAATAAATCTTTTCACAGCAATATTATGAACAATTTTTAAAATAAGCTGGACATCTGAGCTACATTCTCAAAACTTCAAATATTATATTTATATATATATTATATTTATATACAATTATGAATGACTTGGTTTCCTATCTAGAACTTTTACAGAGTTGATATCAGGTCATTCTGACTGTTGGGTTTTCTCTGTATTATTGTAGGGTCTTTACCTACAATACAAAGCGCCTTGAGACGACTGTTTGTTGTGATTTGGCGCTATATAAATACAATTGAATTGAACTGAACTGTTCAATGACCGAGGTCAGCGGCTAGATATGGGGAATCCCCACTTCTTCCATTTCCATCAGTAAATCACCTAGCACTGGTGGGTGGCTGTAGCTCAGGAGGTAGCGCAGGTCACCTACTGATCGGAAGGTTGGTGGTTCAATTCCTGACTGCTCTGGCTGCATGCCAAAGTATCCTTGGGCAAGATACTGAACCCCAAGTTGCTCTCTGATGCAAGCATCAGAGTATGAATGTGTTAGACAGTAAGCACTTAGTTAATCATGGAAGTGCTTGGATGTAATATAAGAAGTAGTCCTACAATATGATCACATGATTAGGCTAAGCCAATCAGGTATGAGAAAGAGGCTGCATATATTATCATAGTATTAGCAGCCTGAAATCCTCTATGTTGTTTTATTTCCACTTCAAATCAATAAAGCCAAAGTGTACAAAGGGTACTAAACCTCCAGGAAAGTGAATATCATGTTGCACATCTTTGAAGAGCAAAGAACAAATATGCCAAATTTCATGGCTCTGCTCCTTGTAGTTTTGGAGTCAGTAGATCAGAAAGGTAAAACCTCACAGACAGATGGACGAATAGTATGGCGATGATATCCTCCCACTTTATATTGTGTGGGAGGATAATAAAAACACTTAATGTAATTTCAGAAGTTAGCCAAGTCTCAGAAAGTGACAGATAATCAAGACTGTAGGCTGTCAACAAATGCTCAAGTTGTTCAGTTGTTCTCTGATACAACACTTATCTTCAAATGTCTACCAAAAATCCTTTGTGGGTTCCAAAGTACTTGAGCCTCATTTACAGCCTGAAAACGCTTCATTTTCAGTTGTTCTAGCATCACAGATTTCTCTGGAAGCAAATCATGTGCACCGGAGGCAGTTAATAACAGATTCCCCTTAATTTCTTCAGGTTTTGGACAGATTATTATGTGTCTGTCTATCAGTAGTGTTAATCTGACCTGACAATAATGGTTCAGAACTCAATGCATTTGAAGCAACGAATCCATGAAGAGCAGATGGAGTATAACCCTTCTCTGTGTGATGATCACCGGGCCCAGGATTAAGATGAATATCTCCACACAAAGATGAAATTCTCAGGTTTCCCCTGTCAGCCAGAGAGGCCTCGTGAATGCTGCAACCCCGACACTCCAAAAAACGCTTGTCCTGACCCCATGAGTTGATAATAAGGAGCATTTTTGGCATCTTTGCTGAACATAGCTGGTGATAAGTAATAAGACCAGAATTTTGTCAGAATTAAGATTTATTAAAAAGAATTGGATAAATGGATGGATGGACTGTACGTATACGTGGCTTTATAAATGTCATAAAAATAACACATATAACCATCTATACCTTTGAGTGTAAACACAATTTTATCAAGCTACACATAGTTTCATGTACAGTATCTGCCTCAAAATGGAAATACCACGTCTTTATGAACTCAGACATTATCATGTCCAAAAAGCATTACAGACATGTTTCTACTATAATGGAGAATCACTGACATCTATGGGGACTTTTGTCCACCACCTTTGGAATTAGACTTGTAATATACACCAGCTGAAACCACTGACAAATAACACTGATCATCTCATTACAATACCAAGATTCTGGGAAGCCTTGAGTTCTGCCATTCATGTGGATGTTACTATGACACGCAGCACCTACCATTGTTTAAGACCAATCCCCCACCCCCGTCCTCACCATGGCGATGGCACTCCCCAGCGAGATAATGTACCTGCTCACACTGGAAAAAACTGCTCAAGAACCGCTAAATGAATACAACAGAGAATCCTCCAAACTCCCCGTATTCCAAACCCTCCCAGCGTCTGCAGAACGTGTTGGAAAACGTGCCCCACAAAGGCCATACCCCACCACACACAGAACCAGAGGATCAACAGCCAAAGTCCTGACCCACACACACCACAGGACTCCCCCAAAGACCATGAGAAAGGCCTACCCAATATTAGGCAAATGGTTTCAATCTCATGGCCGATCTCGTTTACACTGCTAACAAATGTAGTGTTGGTTGTATGACCAAGAGCATTCACATTTAGTATTGACAGGGTCTGGTGAATTACCTGTGGCACATATATTAACTCACCTTTTTTTCTGATAGGCATGGCTACTGCGTAAACTTCACTCTCAATAAGGCTTCCACTTCTGTCTTTACTGCATGGTCAAAGAGGTCCTTCAAAGTGGCACAAAAACAGGAAACATTTTGGGAAACTTCAAGGAGGACAACACCAACCACTGGCTCTTAAATTTGATTCCAGGGACCACAGATGGCCTTTGGGGAGGTATCCAAGTGAAAAAGAAAAGGACTAATTCCAGTGAGGATCCAGTCATGTAACTGTAGGTGTCTGTGTCCCAGATGATAATTCACATAGAAAGCCACAATAACTTCAGAAGAGGTCCCCTGCTGCAGCCTCTCAGCAATATCAGTCTACTGAGTGTGGGCAGCAAATCAAGGGTCCTTGATGTAAGATGCAAGAACATTTGTGACCCTGCAGTTCAACATATTCTGCACATGAAGATGCTTATTATTGCTGTCTATATACACTTAAGGTTGACAGGCTAGCAGGCCACAAAAGTGCCTTGTCATACTGGGTCACTGATGGTCCAAACAGCCTGGCACAGACAAATTATTTGCAATACAAGTTGGGTGAGTACAAGCTGGGTGCCTGTGCGCAGAAAACCCAGTTCAGTGTCTCTTGGTGCAGGGAAGCCTGAGGGCTGGCCTGGGTTAACACTGCCTGCTCTGTCCACACGCAGCTGGTGAGGTGTGACAGTCCTCAGCAGATCCAGTCAGAAGAGCTGCTCCACATCCTTCATCCTGCCTCACAGTCTATGCCTAAAGTTTCCTCTACGAGCAAAAGGTGAAGCACACTTAAAATACGCCGATATAAACTTGCAGTTGTAAAAGAAATGTCACCTATCCCCGTTCTTCTCCTCACATCGATTAAGGAAATATCAGATAACACATAATGGTCACCTCAGAGTTTTAAGTCTGGAGGTTTTGAGTGGTGGAAGTGTGTCTGTGTCCCCCATGAGGCGAGTAACGTCAATCCATGAAATTTAGAAAAGAAAAAATCCACCGCTGCCTGTTAATAATGCATCTATGCACAAACAGAAACATGCGCGGTGTCCGTCAGTTACCTAGCATTTATGCTATATCGCAGCTAGTGGCGGTGCAAAGTGGAATGATGCTTTTCCAGTGCGACGCCTGGTTGTAGGAAAATACCTGCCTGCCAACTGTGTGGGAAAACGCATAGCTTTCAAATGACTCCATGTATTTTCATTTCCCGCAAAATGATGACTGTGCATTCGCCGGAAACTGCCCCTTATAAACACAGCGCTGTTTTCGCTGTGCTACATCGCTTTATTTCATAACCAGGTACGGTACCGTAGTGTTAGCCATACGAACTGGCAGCATCTCTAACAGTTTTACGTGCCAGAAACAAGCCCACCATACTGAGTAAATACACTTCCGCTTGTAGCTTTCAAAATAATACATTTTAAGCTTTCGTTTCGAATCTATCACGAAAATGATTTCAGACACAATCGTCAGATACAACTTTGTCGTGATGATTGTTAGTGATTTAGTCATTTGTGAGTAACATTATTAAAGTGGCTGAACTGCCAGTCAGTGCAGTAAGAAATATTTTTAAAGAACGTGAACAAAATGTTATAATCGAATGTTATAATAATACATATATAATTTTAGCGATATGTAAAGAGAATACATTCTGATTATGTGCTACATTTTCAGTAGCTTTTTCTGTGCCAGTCACCAGCATAAATTAAGGTTCTGCTTTTAATATTGGTACAGTGTTGAAGGATGATGCTTCTAGTGTGTGTATGTAAGGCCACTCGAATCTAAAAAACAACAAAAAAGGGGGAAAAAAGACTACTATACTTTTACTTTGAAGGAAACTCGACTTTGACGCAGCTGTGTAACTTGCCTTAGCACGCAGTGGCAGGTCGGTATGTATATGGTTAGCTGGCCCCTGTCTCGATTGACATGACGCGATAGCCAATCATATAGTGGCATTTACTGTCGCATCAGGAGGGGCTGACCAATGACAACGCTTTAAACCTGTGCGAAAGGTAAGCGTTGAAATATTGCTGCATTAAATGTACTGTCGGAAATACGAAACATCCAGAGCATTCTGAGTTCCTCTGCTGGAATCGATTATTGTCAATCCTATGATCAAAACCACCATAAGGTTAAAAAAAAGCCTCAGTGTAGTTTGCATTGGTTTTCTCTATGTTGTTCGAGTTGTACTAGATTAGTGAAGGACGTGCAGGGAAGTTGCTGACAGAGGAGGAAAGGACAGAGGATCTGCTGTGGCGACCAATAAGGGACCAACCGAGAAAAGAAAGAGTAGTTCAGTTAATACTAGAGTTTCATAACTTAATGGTTTCCTGGTCATAGTGAATGAAGAGCAAGAACAACAGTTGTAGTCAATATTTAGTGTCAACAGTGTAAATCACAGAGTTGCAGTCTGGTTTGGGAGTGTTTCTGTCAAGAACTGCTATAATTCAACAACGAACTCTGGCAGTCAAGAAAGATCATAATACAACTAAAGGGAAACAGGAGAACGTGAATATAGAATAGAAAAGAAAATACTCAGTATAGTCTATGGACAAATACAGTTTACAACAAATAAAAAAACAAAGCATAAAGATCAGATACCATTGTAATACTGCCTTGGATACTACATTCAACATGCAATTGTATTCATTTTTCTTCCTCTGGCTGTTGCTGCCTCTTTAACAGCAGAGCCACTGTTTATTAAGAACGATACACAGGATGGTTCGCCGAGGTGCTGATCTGTCGCTGCAGTACACAAAGCTAAAAGAAACTACTGAAGAATTACTTCTGGGGTAAGTGTGCATGATTATGATGACAGCTATTATCTGCAGTTATCAATTCAAACACCTAAATTTCAGGTGTTGACTGTCATTTTAAATCATTTTACCACCATATCAAAGTTACATGAATATTCTGTTTATTGAAGATGGAGATGCTTGCTGCAGTAATCACATTATACACTGTACAGTTCATCAGCGCTTACATCAAATACAGAATTTGTACTTTCAACTCTCCACATATTTTCAAAAATACTTTTCAACATGACAAACTTAACATGTCGTTTGGACAACACAACTTAGTTTTTGTATTAACTGTGTGCATGTTTACCATACACTGATCATCAGTTATATAACACACCCTTTCTTGAAGCCACTGCGTCCATTACAATAATATGTTGATCCATCTAAAAGTCTATGTTGTGTATTTCTAGTTACCACACATTTAACAACTCACTTTATACAGTCTCACTTTGAAAGGCTTGTTGCCATCATCAGCATTCTCAGAGGTAAAACATCCTCCACCCATTCACCATCAGACTGTAACATCCTCTGCCATAAATTCATTTCATCTGTCGTTGAATCCATCCAAGCCACTTCCACACCGTAACTCTTCCCTGCACAGAAAAGGACAGAAATTACACTGATTTCAATAACTGATATAATATCTGTGATGCATGTATGTGAAGTATGTGAAGCAGAATCAAAGATGCCATAGCATATCCAAATTCAGAGCACAAATTATACCCACAGTCTAGAAGCCATACTCTTCCAGGCACCCCACAGACTCATGTCCTGTCTCCAATTCTTCTTAAATTTAGACATCAGTGCAATCAGGGGCACATTCCTAATCACAGGTTGTCAATCAAGTCATCATGCAGAGCCCACTATTATATATGTGAAGCACATTTCTGAGCCTGGACACTATAGTTACTAACTTCAGATGCCTGTCAGTACCTCGGTGTTTATTCAGGCAAGAAATCCAGAAAAAGTGTAAATGATGGAGCAACAAGCAGAAAGGATGAAAAAATTCTATAATCAAATGTTTTAATAGTGACATAAATTTGAAGACATTATCCACAGGTGCAATATAATATTTGTCCTGTCCTTCAGGTGAAATGAATCCGAACTGACAGGAAATAACACACATACCAAACCTTCCATGACAGCTTTTGAAAAATGTGGTTGAATATGTTTAAGTTTTGGCCCCATGGTATACTGGCAACCTGTAGAGTCTAACTCGCCTTTCACTCTGTGACAACTGGGACGGGCTCCCTGAACTCAAGAGACAGTTAAAAGGATGGATGGATGGATGGATGGATGGATGGATGGATGGATGGATGGATGGATTTTACATAAAACAGGAGGTCTTACTTCAAATATTGCATCTTGGTTTATAGCAGTTTATATTATTCATACTTCTACTGTTGAATTGAATCTTAAGTTGGATCATCCTGTGCCAGGTGGAAATGACTTCACATGAAAACTGTAATGGAAAATTTGTTTTTCAACTCTAATAACCTCTGTGTATCTCTTTGGTGTGTAATTGTAATTTTCTAGTACAAAGACCAAGTGTGCGAAGTAGAAAACAAATTTCCTTCTAGGTTGTGTCCAAGGCCATGACACACTTATTATCAGGCTGAAGTTACGTGGTGGTGGGAAACTGAACTCCTCACAGCTAACAGAACAAAACTGTATCAACACAATGACTATAAGGGAACTGTGGTTATTTTGCTCTTTGGTCAATGCTGGTGCAAAGACTGTTCATGCTGTATTGATCCCTTTGCAAAGGTTATATTCTTACTTTCAATAAATCATCATAAAATCAGTTTGGTTTCAGGGCTCAACTTATTTTTCCACAACAAAAACATGAAAAATGCCCGTCCTGCAGGTGATTTTGTACTTAAAGTGGAGTGAACTTTCACCTGTCCCCAGCCCCAGCCTCAGACCGCCTATGTAGTGGTTGTTCAGCCGATCATGGTCCCACACTGTGATCTCAATGCAGGCCTCCCTGAGGTCCTCTGGTCGGAAGCCATCATACACCATGGTGTGATTGAACATGGGATTGGCTGTCCTTTTCACCACACGAGTCTTTTGTCGGCTTTTCCGGCTTGTGTCAGGAAGTACAGTACTACAGCAGAAGGAGAGGCGGGAGAGAAAAGCAAATAATTCATTTGGAAAGAACTGACTAAAAGTAATCAAAATAAACACATTAAGATATAGGAAATCATATTAACACTGGAATATATACTGTTTTCATTATCTATGTATATCTATGGTTCTTCAGCTCATTTAACTGATGAATGGCTGTGCTACAATAGATCATATTTTCAATTATTTTGTTTTCAAAGGTTTTCAGTCCAAATTCAGAAGGTAGTTCATTTAATGTAAAAGATCAAATGCTTGTGTGTTTACTTGTAAAATGACACAAATCAAACAGTTACTGGTCTTTTGTATTGACTAAATAATCAATGAACTGGTTAATTGTGTAATTCTTACATTGTCCTTGAAGCAGGTATTTTCCCTTTTAGCCTGTTCACAAGGACAGTTTTTATATTTAGCTACTCTACTGGCTCTACTCTGTTCGTCTTGATTGAGAAACAATTTGAAATAAACCAGCCTGATTAAAATAGAAATAACAACAATTTTATTATACTACCATAATTTAGCATATTAAACAGTTACATTTATTATCGTATGGTGAATACTTTGGGTCAACAAAAAGTGATGTGACAGTTTGCAGGTTTCCTACCACTTCACAAACGGGTCGATCATGGGGCCTCTCACCGGTGGAAGATTCTTACAGTCTTTCACCCAAATCTGCACCTCACCACTTTCCATCCTAGATGTTCTCTTACCTATGTATGCAATAAGACCACAATGAGTAATATGAATTATAAATGCAGCATTATAAACGCTAATCAAAAGGAAGGCCTCATCAGCTCACTGAGGGATGTCTGCAGCAGAAATCTCAGCGCGACTCTCATCTGCCCCCTGTTGTCCATCAGACGTGGTGCTGATGCTTCTGCTGAGCTCTAAAGCATTAAGCTGAGGTGAATAAATGTCTAATAATATAATATAAATGTACATTCACATAAGAGAAATTAAGCATTTACCCTGGCTTTTAATGCATATTCATTCATCTGTGTGTTCCTGAAGTCCCATTCTGACAAATTGAGGTTCACCTCACCCAGGAAGCTGTTCCGCCCGAAGGTGCTGTCATGCCACACCGAAATGTTCAGATTTTGAGTTTTCAATACCTCCATCGTTACTTTAAACTATGAAATGGGGAAAGATGACAGACAGGAGTGGAAGAAGTAGTCAGAAGATTTCCTTTGATACTAATACCATCCTGTAAAATCCTGTTTCTGCAATATTGTTAGCATAAAAACTACAGAAGTATGTTACATAAGCATTTAGTGCATTCTCTGGGTGATTTCCATTAATTACCAAAGGGTACTCATTGCTAATAGTCTGAACCTTCAGATTCCGAACTCCAATTCCAAAAATGTTGGGACATTGTGTAAAATATACATAAAATCAGAATGCAACAATTTGCAAATCTCATAAACCCATATTTTATTCACAAAGGAACACATAACACAAATCAAATACTTCAACTGAGAAAATATACCACTTTAAGAAAAATATTAGCAATTAAAAAACTTTAAACCCTACAGAGGTGTGAGGGATTTTCCAGGAATGGTGATGCTGTTTTCTAGTGAACTGATTGGTCAGTAGGGAGTGAAGTCAGTAGTGATTTGTTAGATTCAACTCATTGTCATTGTGCGCAAAAGGCACACAACAAAATGATGGTTCCAGATCACTCATCTGCGGTCATGCAGCCAGAGACCGGCGCTACCGTTAGGCAATGTGGTTTAAGTGTCTTGTCCAAGGACACAACGCAGGGACAGGGGCTCAAACCTGCAACCTTCCGGCTACAAGGTGAGCACCTACCCACTGCGCCACTGCCACGAATCATACCTGTTGATCTCCATCAGGTTAGTTCTACAGCATAGGTTATATCCTGATAAGAAGGTAACCACCTTTGTAGTACAGAAAACCCTTGTTAACCCAGAAGTTACATGGATAAGCCTTTAGGAGCAATCTTTAGGATTGCTCCTAAAGGCTTAAGATTGCTTTAGGAGCCATCAACATATGCACTTCTGGTGAAATCTGAAGAAACTGAGATTTGATCAGTTATCCTTAACATACTGGGCAAGGCTAAAAGGGAGTGTAAGTAATCCACTTTATCGGTTTTAAATGAGTGTTGGGAATACCAATCAAAGTGTAATGACTTTGGCTGATCTGTTAATAGTATTGTGGAAAGGTCCTGCATTAGTGCTGAGTAGTGTTCCTACATGGGTGCCGCCAACTCCAACTATTGATCTAAAATTACTGAAAGAAAAGGCAGTACAACCAAATGAACATCTTGTAGAATGCAGTCTACAATACCTTTAAAGTTAAATATTATGGTTTTCTCAAAATGTTTACAGTTGGTTCAAAAGACCCACAAAAGGGTCATTGTGGAATCGGGATCTACATCCCATATTTTGAGAAAAAATGTGGTTACAGGTTAAAGGATTTTGTTTTTATCAATCTACACTATAGAAATAAGTGGAATAATAATCGCTCTGTGGTGGATAGAAGATGTCAAACCAATTAGATTAGTTATATATACTGACTCACTGGTTGTTTTGATAAATTTAGAAATGGGAAACTCAGTAAGAGAAGATTTGGTAATAAAAGCTAGACATATCTTATTGAATCTGAAGAACCTTGGAATAATAGTCCAGTTTTCTTGGGTTCCAGCACATGTTGATATTAAAGGAAATGAAGTGGCTGAATAGTTAGCCAAAAAAGTGCTGGAAAAGGAACATATAGGAATTAATATTCCAATAGGGATGGGCGAAGCCACGACTAAGATTAAATCTGAAGTTCTGTTGAAATGGCAATCTGAATGGAAAGCAGAATATAAGGCCAGGCACTATCATGAGATTCAGGATAAGGTGTGGGGGAAACGGGCAACATCTGTGGGTCTCAACAGAAGGGAAGTGATTGTATATAGCAGATTACGGTTGGGTCACATAGGTCTTAATAGTACACCAAGACTAATAGTGAAAGGTAATGGATTATGTACTAAGAGTCAAGTACAAGAGGATGTAGACCGTGTGTTATTTAGCTGCACTAAATACAGAGTATAGACTTTGATGGCAAGAAAAGAGTGAGGGAATGGAGTAGAGTATTCTTCAGGAAGAAGGGATGCAGAGAGACGGAATTAAATCCTTCTCTATTTTTCTTAATTAAAAGGATCTTCTTAAAAAAAAAAAAAGACATAGCCTGTTAAGTCCCTTTACACACTCCTGTACAGTAGTGGCGGTAATGCACTAAAAAGATGTCACCTGCCATTAAATCAACAAGAGTTCTTTTCATATTCTCCCCTCTTGGTGTGTGCGCCCTTGTTCTGTGGTTTCCCTTTCATTTGAGTTTAGTATTTATTTATTTATTAATTTTCTTTTAAGGGCCTCAGAAAAAAATATTGACAGGTACCCTGATCATGTAGCTGAAACAGGTAGAAAACTGAAATACCATTTGTGCAGTCAGCTACAAGTGAGATACCTGTTGGATGGTGTTCTTTTAATATGTCATTAGCTCCTGTCATTGGGTGTGGGAGGAGGTGGGTGATGGAAAAAGACTTTTGGACAGCCTCGAAGTGATTCTGGCAAACCTTCAGGTAACTCAGGAAAGGAAAGCAGTGCTATACTCACATGGTTACATCGCTGCTGATTTCAAATGAGACTATAATCGGGGTGTGGAAGGAATACTTCATGCCAGCCACTTCACAGCCAAGTGTGAAGTGGCTGGCATGAGAATCAGCACCTCTAAGTCTGAGGCCATGGTCCTCGGCCGGAAAAGGGTGGAGTGCCCGCGCCAGCTCAGGGACGACTTGCTGCGCCAGGTCAAGGAGTTTAAGTATCTCAGGTCTTGTTCATGAGTGATGGGAGAAGTGAGCAGAAGATTGACAAATGGGATCGGGGCTGCATCTGGACACTGCATCGGTCTGTCGTAGTAAAGAGGGAGCTGAGCGTGAAAGCAAGCTGTCGATTTACCAGCCAATCTACATCTCTATCCTCACCTATAGCCACGAGCTTTAGGTAGTGACCGAAAGTATGAGATCGCGAATACAAGCGGCAGAAATGAGCTTCCTCCGAAGGATGGCTGGCCTCTCCCTTAGAGATAGGGTGAGGAGTGCAGCCATTCGGGAACCCCCAGAGTTGCTTTGTCTCTGCCTTTGGTACCCTTGTTGAGCCTCTGAACTAGTTTGTCTCTCTTGCTGGCCCCCCAGAACTGTTTTCTTTTTGGACTCTTGTGTTCTTTTTGTTTTGTGCCGAGTTGAAGTCCTGTCTTCCAACTCCTGCACTTGGGTCCTACTCTGCCTGCAATGCAACACAGCCATTCTATGACAAAGCCAAATTCTCCTACAGTACATAGTACAGGCCTCTCTGGCCAGTTAACCTAATTAGTTGCAAAATGTCATAGTACCACTTACTTTTCCAGCTTTTTGTTGCCCCATTCCAACTTATTCTGAGATATATTGCTGCCACCAAATACAAAATGAGCTAATATTTTTCATGAAATAGTAAAATATCTCAGTTTAAGCATTCACTGTTTTCTATGTTCTACTGTCAATAAAATGTGGGTTTTTAAGATTTGCAAATCATTGCCTTCTGTTTTTATTTATATTTGAGTGTCCTAAAATTTTCAGAACTGGGTTTGTAAACCTGATGTGAATTGAGCAGAAATTATATTAATGAAAAGAAAAGTAACACAGCCCTCATTTGCACAGCTAGAACCATGAAACAAAAATGTTAAATTCCTTCAAATATCAGTCATTTTTAGGTCAGGGGAGTCATTCATTACTCGTTTTATTTTTTTCAGCTCAAATAGGGTTCGAAAGTGCTTGGCTGAATGAGGCATGTTGTATAAAGTGCTTTGAGTGCTTAAATAGAGTGTTATATAAGGAACCAATCCAGTACTTTGTCAGCCACTGCTTTTTTTTTTTTTTTTTTTTACTTCCGGCGCCGCGCGAGCAGGCAGCCAGTTTCAGCAGCTCAGCACTAATTCCGTGTTTTTTCTCATTTTGTTTAGTATTAGATGTGTTTTTGTGTTTCTGTATCTTCTGCTCTTTTTCCTCATGATGGAGCAGACTTTTTTCTGGAAAACTTTGTTTTTATTTACCCTTTTTATGGTGTTTATGTTTGGAGACTGCGAGAGTGGCCACGCTCCTATTGTTTACTCTCGGGACCAGCTGATCTCCATCGGGCGCTCCGCTGTGCCTACTCCTGCAGAACGACTCGATATTCCCCGCGAACTGAGAAGGAAGAGACGCGGGAGACGTGCGGGCATAGGTCGTCGTTGCCAGGGGAGAAGGTACAGGCCCGTCATCCCGTCCATCATCATGGGAAACGTGAGATCTCTTCCCAACAAAGTGGACGAGCTGGGCGGCGCTAACGCGACATCAAAGGAGCTACCGGGAGAGCAGCCTCATGTGCCTGACGGAGACGTGGCTAACCGAGCTAACCCCGGACTCACACATAAACATGGACGGCTTTCATTTGATCCGTGCCGACAGAACCAAGGAGAGTGGTAAGAAGAGGGGCGGGGGTCTGGCTGTGTTTGTGAACGATAGATGGTGCAACTCCAGACATCTAACCATCAAAGAGACGCTCTGCAGTAAGGACATTGAACTGCTCGCTGTTGGTATGAGACCGCACTATCTTCCTCGGGAGTTTTCACATGTTATTGTGATAACTGTGTATGTGCCGCCCTCTGCTAACGCTGCTGCAGCCTGCGATGTCCTCCATGCTACTACCAGCAGACTCCAAACACAGCACCCACAGGCCCTCTTTCTGATCTCAGGGGACTTTAACCACATCTCCCTGTCCTCCACTCTCCCACCTTCACCCAGTATGTCACCTGCCACACCAGGAATACCAACACACTGGATCTACTGTATGCCAACATCAAGGAGGCATACAGCTCTCACCTCTGCCTCCCCTGGGGGCTCAGATCACAACCTGGTTCATCTCCAGCCTGTGTACAAACCCTTGGTACACAGAGAACCAGTTGTGACACACACAGTGAAGAAATGGTCTGAGGAGACTGAAGAAGCTCTGAGAGACTGCTTTAGCTCCACTGTGTGGGAAGAGCTTTGTGCCCCTCATGGGGAGGACATCGACAGCATCACGGACTGCATCACTGATTACATCAATTTCTGTGTGGAAAACACTGTGCCCACCAGGAGGGTACGGTGTTTTCAAACAACAAACCCTGGATCAACTCTGAAATAAAGGCTCTCCTGAAGGAGAAGAAGAGAGCCTTTAGATCAGGAAATAAGGAGGAGCTGAGAGCCGTGCAGAAGGATCTGAGAAGGAAAATCAGGGATGGAAAAAACATCTACAGGAAGAAGATGGAGGTCCAGCTACAGCAGAGCAACATCAGTGGGGTTTGGAGGAGTTTGAACTCAATTTCAGGCCACAAACCAAGCCCTAGGGTTGTGGGAGACTTAGAGTGGGTTAACAACCTGAACCAGTTCTTTAAAAGGTTTGACCAGCCACCCACCCCTCCCCAGCCCAGTCCCCCCTGCTGTCAGCCCCACCATCTTTAATGACTGCCAACCTTTCTTCTTCTTGGGACCTCACACCTCTCAGCTCTCAGCCATCACCCACCCCCTTCACTTCTGAGGACTCCATCTCACAACCCCCATCCCCCACCTCCATCTTGTCCCTCTCAACTCATCATGTGAGGAAGGAGCTACGTAAGATCAAGGTGCGAAAGGCTGCTGGTCCAGACGGCATCAGCTCCAGGCTCCTGAGGTGCTGCGCAGATCAGCTGTGTGGCATCATGGGATTCATGTTCAACCTGAGCGTGAAGCTGGGGAAAGTACCACAACTGTGGAAGACCTCCTGTGTGGTACCGGTACCAAAGACCAAACATCCAAAGGATCTTAGCAGCTACAGGCCGGTAGCCCTGACATCGCATCTAATGAAGACCCTCGAGAGGCTGGTCCTCAACCATCTACGCCTCATGGTGTCGTCTTCGTTGGACCCGCTGCAGTTCGCCTACCGGCCTGGCATCGGGGTGGATGACGCCATCATCTACCTCCTGCACACCGAGCTCTGACCCACCTGGAGAAGCCTGGAAGCACTGTGAGGATCATGTTCTTGATTTCTCCAGTGCTTTTAACACCATCCAGCCAGGACTTCTGAGAGACAAGCTGGAACTGTCAGGAGTGGACCACCACATCTCCGAGTGGATACTGGACTACCTCACTGACCGCCCACAGTACGTGAGGACACAGGGCTGTGTCTCTGACAGGCTGGTCTGCAGTACGGGGGCCCCACAGGGAACTGTGCTGGCACCGTTCCTCTTCACCCTCTACACTGCAGACTTCTCCATCAACTCCCCACGCTGCCATCTGCAGAAGTTCTCTGACGACTCTGCCATAGTTGGCCTCATCACAGGTGAGGATGACTCAGAGTACAGACAGTGGACTCAGGACTTTGTGGACTGGTGCCAGCGGAACCACCTCCTGATCAACGCCGCTAAAACCAAGGAGCTGGTGGTGGATTTTCCGCAGGCGCAGACCCACCACACGGACACCGGTGAACATCCAGGGAGTGGACATTGAGATAGTGGACTCTTATAAGTACCTGGGTGTTCACCTGAACAATAAACTGGACTGGACTCATAACACTGATGCGCTCTACAGGAAGGGGTCAGAGCAGACTCTACCTGCTGAGAAGGCTGAGGTCTTTTGGAGTGCAGGGGACACTCCTGAAGACCTTCTATGACTCTGTGGTGGCATCAGCCATCTTCTATGCAGCAGTATGTTGGAGCAGCAGCTTGTCTACAGCTGAGAGGAAGAGGATAGACAAGCTCATCAGGAAAGCCAGCTCTGTCCTAGGATGTCCTCTCGACTCAGTGCAGGTGGTGGGAGACAGAAGGACTCTGACCAAAATAACATCACTGATGGACAAAGTCTCCCATCCCATGCATGAAACTGTTGCCTGAGCTGGAGAGCTCCTTCAGTGACAGACTGCTGCATCCTAAATGCACAAAGGAGCGTTACCCGCAGATCCTTCCTCCCAGCAGCTGTAAGACTGTATAACCAATCACTGCTCCCAACAAAAACCACAATAGCCCTACACAATGTAGGATAATATATAATATACTGTAAATAGTCCGGCCTGTTAAGGTTCAACACACAGGCACATCATGTACATTGTATATAGTGTTGTTATTATTAGTAGTATTAAGGTTAATATTGTTTGTTGATTTTATATATATTCTTTCTTAATAGTGTGAATTATTATATCTTTATTATATATTTATAATAACTGCGGCTGCTGTTACACCCAAATTTCCCTCTGTGGGACAATAATGGCTGTTTCTTCTTCTTCTTCTTCTTCTAAAAACTATGGAGTATATGTAAACAGAACATATGCAAAAAGAATAAATATAGCACTCTCACCTTGAGGATTTCATTGTACGTGGGGTTCAATGTCTTCTTTTAACAGTGGTTTTTCTCTTTCCCAACTTAGTTTTCTCAGGAAGAAGATAACATTTGACATAGCTGTAAATGCAGAGCAGAGTCAAACTTTTGTTCTAACCTTGAACATGTCAACTGAATCTTTGATGTCAAATATAAGCAGGAAATATCTGTTTTTAAACCAATGTCAGTGATATGCTAACCTATTCTCTAACCTACATATTGTGTTATTCCAACTTTTACATCACAAATATAACACTGATACGCAGTTGATAGTGAGAACTTACGGGTCAGAGTGATGCTTGTTGATGTTGGCCACAGCCAGATCCCTGCAGTGCACCACAAAAATATGAAACTCTCCAAGTTTCTGGATGTAGTTCACAGCAAACTGGATGCTTCCTTGGACTTCAATTTCACAAAGTCTGCAGGGTAACTGCTGCTGCTGACCTGTTTAGTCATGACAGAAGATAGTAAATCAACTGGTTCTTGTATAACAATTTCCTGCTCTACATGAGCGCTCAAAAGACTTTATGCTGCATGTCTCATTCACCCATTAGCACACATTCATGCAAGCACTTTCTATCTTTAAGTGCTTTCTATCTAAAATTTACACTCAAACACATTAGAGAGCAACTCAGGTTCAGTATCTTACCCAAGGATACTCTGGCATGCAGACTGGAGCAGCCAGGCAGCTAACCACTAAACCTTTTGATTAGCAGATGATTGGGCCCTATAACTACAAAGCAACATATTCAGGGTATCCTTCTGTTACCTGGATCCACTTACCCTAACATTAGTGGTCAGGATAAGCGGACACACGAAGCTGGTTATTACTCACTAAGTTAACCCAGCGTTTCCTCTGCATACTCACATGATAGGGGTGGTGTTGAAAGGGGCGTTTTATGGGTTATATGATCATTATAAAACGGTGATTAAAAATCAATATAAAAACATTTTAAAAAAATCGCCCATAAAATGCAACACTATTATAAAAAAAAAGGATGTTGCAGCATATTGTTAATCTGGTGATTTAGTGCACAGAACAGTAAAATAAACATTTAAATTCCAGTTAGGATCAAAATTTAATGCTTAGAGAACAATAAAATTGTTGAGGTCTCTCGAAGTCCAGGCGTCTGCTCTACCCCCTGAGCCACAGCCACCCCAACAGCAGTGATAGGTTCCAGCCCATCACTCACCCCTCCATACCCGTTAAGCTAATGGGTGGATTGGAAGTACTCTGACTATAATACCTACATTACACATGCACTGGCTGCTGTTGAAACACATAATTAAAAGAACCAACTACCTTTTTTTTGCATTCTAATCTTTGAAAAGTGAAGCAATCTACTTACCTGACATGTTGAAAAAAATCAGTAAGTTTAAAACGTACTAATTTGGTAAAAATGATCTAGTATATGAACATTCAACCTTTCAGTGTAATCACCACATATATTCTACGGAGCTGTATGTGGACGTACAGATGATGTAGAGGCCATTTCTGAGGAAAGACTTAGATTAGACATGGAGCTGTTGGTGTTTTGTTCATATCTCAAGATGTTCTCACAAGGGCCTTCACCTGTCCATCTGATCAAGCAAAGAGAAGCACCAATGAAAATACAAATAAATCAGTAATAAAGGAGAATTAAAGGACCAACCAATTTAGTTACTTTTGTATGGAGACATTTGCCTCTGACTCTCTCTCAAGTTGATTAAATGTAACTACAGTGTAGAATATTTTGCTATCATACTTTTGTTGAGAGTTCAACATACAGGAGTCAGCTGAGGGTAATTTACCCTCGTGATGAAGGACGGGTACTGACACACTGGTTTTCATCAGGTTTGAGCTGAAGATTGAAGAGGCTGTTGATGGAAATGAAAATAAGACATGATATTTAATCTCTTACAATGCAATAATTACAAAAGTATGCTGTAATCACTGCTCAGTCACCTTTCATATCCTGATAAAAGTGTGTATAAAGAGAAAAGCCCATGTTTACCATCATTCACACTTAGAATCCATTTGTTCTCTTGAGTTATTTTCTGTCCTCTCTGCTCCTGGAATGAAATTGAACCATGAGACAGTGTTTTAAAAGGTCACATCATGAATTTTTCATGATTACTTTTGAAGTACCTCCCAGTAGCTTTAGCATTACCTAGCAGTAACATCTGCATTCTTCTGACCTATAGAGAAAGGCTGAGCTGCATTATGACATAGCATATAACAATGGACTGCCACTGCTTGTGATTGCAGAGATAATATTATGGCATCCAAGGGGGAGCTGCCACCAGAGCAAAGACTCATGGAACTGTTCATGCTGACGTTTATGCATTTAGTTACAGTGTTATCAGTTATTTCAGTTATGTTGTGTTGGTCTCTCACTGTCATTATTAGGTTTTTGATTAAACCCCAGGTAAACCCAGTGGGTGTAGTCCCCTGGAGGTGATTGTGACCCTCTATTGGTCATGTGCTTAATCACATGTGCCGAGGCGTGGGTCATTACAATGAGTGGTTATATAGATATATATATATATATATATATATATATATATATATATATATATATATATATATATATATATATATATATATATATATATATATATATATATATATTTATATATATATATATATTTATGTATTTATGTATTTAATAATACAACACATTAGGATTGTTACTTGTTTGTGAGGTGAGATTTTCCAGACTTTTGGATGAAGACATGCTCCTTGAGGATAATTGTTTTCGGGGTTGACATGATGGGACTAGAACTCTTGTCATAACCTGCCATAAAAAAAAAAAGACACAAAATCAGCTCTGAAAAATACAGTAGTACCAACACTGAGATTCTGCTTTACAAAATATTATTTTTGCTCAGTCAATCAATCAATTACTACAACAACTATAAGCAAAATGATTATTTTGTTTTGTTTTATACAAGTATATTGCAGAAAAATTAGTTTTAGATCTAAATCACAGTGAACACAAAGAATGCAGTGCTTACAATATTGTACTTTTATTCAGATGAATTAACAGAAATGCTGGTGTCAGTAATACCAGTGTGAGCCTTAATAGTACTGATTAGCATTGATTAGCAGTTTGCAAATAATTTCTACTGATTCAGGGTCACAAAAAAGGAAACTTTATTTACACAAGACTAAAACATCTTTATTGGCATTGGCTAAAAGCTAAAAGCTTAGCATCTGTTCTACAGTTGTGGATAGAAATCACATAAATAACTAAAGGTTAATTAGCACAAATTATGAAATGCTTGTAAATGGAGTCTCAGACAAATCAGACTCATTGTAATGTTATCATGCACGTTTTGTGATTTGTAAAGTGAAAACATTATATCAAAATGATATCATCATGATCTTGAAGTCATGTCAGTGAAGAGAGAATTTAGACGCTCACTGCCTGAACTTGCCCGAGACAGAGACCGGGCCCTGTTGCTGAGTCTTGGCTGGGGTTTCTGTCTTGTTTTGCACAATCCAAGAACTGACTCTGGGAGGATTGCCATCAGTGGGACTGTCAATTTGCTTTCCCACAAAGTCTCTAAGGGCACTTTGTGGTCTGCATACATCATCATCACTCTCTGCAGTGGACACTTTGCTTTGGTAGAAGGAAGGAATGTGTGCCTTCTCCTGTGGTCCAAGATAGTGCTGATGGCCCTGAGGGATAAAGGATCTAGCGAGGGGTGTAAGAGTCCCCACCATCTTCTCTGAATCGTTTTTGGATTGCGGTGCATTGAAATAATTCTCTGGAAGAGGACAAGAGGCGGTGTCCTGTGCTAGGGTTGGAGTCTGTCTCCTTTGCTGCAAGTGAGGGACTGTTCCTCTGACTTTGTACTGGTGTCAGCTTTCCTCGCTGCTCCTCAGTAGCTGTTGTGTGGGGGTTGATGGTCTATTGGAAAATGTTTTCAAGGGAGAGCCTTCCAGCCTGGATCCCTTAGCACTGGAGGATTCTCGTGGTAGTACCTTTGGGTGGCATGTCTTGGATGGACTCTTCCTGATTTCTTCATCTTCTTTCAATCTTGAAGATTGGAATTTGCTAGGATTGAGGGGCCTTTCTTGATACTTGGTATCAGCGTTGACTTGGAATTGGTAACATGATGACTGTACAGTGGCAGTACTACTCACTGGTGATCTGTCTAGACTCTGACTGATAAAACCCTTGTCTGTCACTTTTAATGGTTTGACATTCAGCATGTTTTTGTATGGAGATGTTTGTGTGTCTCCTTTTGATTTTTCTCCATTATCTAATGATAGTATCAAATTAGATTGAGGGGAAACTGCTTTATTACGGATAATTAAACTTGAGGCTTCCTGACTCCAGCTATCTTGGGTCCTGTATAGTTTTTCTCTTTTAAAATGTTTGTGTTGACTGGTCTCAGTGGGTCTGTCCTCTTGAAGAGTGGAGCTTGACTGCCTTAGAAGAGGAACTTGTACATCCCATTCTTGCTTTTGGGCATTTAAAGCTACAGAGAAAGGTACAAGATATGTGATGTTTTCCTGTGGCTCAGAAATATGTAACTCTGTTACTGAACCTGTTGAAGAGTCATCCATCTCCCCATAGATGAAGACTGGATTAGCTCTGTATGTGTCATTGCCTTCATCATTTGATAAATCAGCTAAGAGGCTGCATTCAGTCTGCTGTGACAAACACTTTTCTTGGACATACCAGCAGTATACTGCTCTGTATTTCAGGCAAAGGATTGTTCTCTATGTTCTTCACATCACAGTTGGTCTGAGATCCATGTGGCACTTCTTTTTCTCTCTTGGTGATGTCTTCAAGTCTTCCTCTGCTCTGGCAATTATAGTTTTTGGCCCACTGTTTGCTCCTTCCCAGATGCTTTCAAAGTCGATAGTCTCTGTGGAGACAGACCGAATCGCCTTCTGTTCCTTCTTGCTCATGGTCTGCATTTTGCTGGGATTAGGCTTCATTAAATGGAGTGTTCTGCAGTGCTATAAGTTCTAGTGTTCTGACCTCTGTCATCATAGGGATCCTGGCTTCTGTTTGACACCTTCATAATTTTTCTGCAGTCAAATCAACAGCACCTTTTAGTGTTTTTCCAGTATTTTTTCTGGTTAGATATACATAGCTCCTCCTCTTGTGGACTCTTCACATGGGCAATTTTTTCTTTCTCTTCTCCAAAAATTCCAAGGAGCTTGGTATGTGAATGACCACTGTGCTCAGATGGCCAGTCTGCAGCCTTAGCCCTGAGAATGATGGTCTTCTTCAGGCTCCGTCTCCAGGTGAGCAAGCTTCCTTGACTCTTGCTCAGAATAAACAAAGCTGGACACTGCAGGGCTCAGAGCTCCAAATGACAGATCTCAGAGACGTCTGCAAGACAACAACCATCAATTTGATCACTCATGTGATCAAACTCTTTGCATTTGTGCAATATTTCTAAAATTAGAAACATCCTTTCTCAGAGTGATGCTGAAAAGCTCATTCATGCCATTTATTACTTCTAGCTGGACTATTGTAATTCATTATTATCAGGCTGTCCTAAAAGCTCCTGAAAAGCCTTCAGCCTGATCCAAAATGCTGCAGCTAGGAGTACTGACAGGGACTAGAAGAGAGAGCAGATTTCTCCCATATTGGCTTCTCTTCATTGGCTCCCTGTTAAATCTAGAATAGAATTTAAAATCCTTCTCCTCACATACAAGGTCTTGAATAATCAGGCCCCATCTTATCTCAAAAACCTTATAGTCCCATATCACTCCAACAGAGCACTTCTCTCTCAGACTGCTGGCTTACTTGTGGTTCCTAGGATACTTAAGAGTAGACATGGGAGGCAGAGCCTTCAGCTTTCAGGCCCCTCTTCTGTGGAACCAGCTCCAGCTTGGATTCAGGAGACAGACACCCTCTCTATTTTTAAGATTAGGCTTAAAACTTTCCTTTATGATCAAGCTTATAGTTAGGGCTGGATCAGGTGACCCTGAACCCTCCCTTAGTTATGCTGCTATGGACCCAGGTTCCCATGATGCAACTGAGTGTTTCTTTTCATTCACCTCTTTGGACTCTGTTTATATTCCACTCTGTATTTAATTATTAGTATTATTAATCTCGGTCTCCCCCCTCAGCAGATGACCCCCCCTCCCTGAGCCTGGTTCTGATGGAGGTTTCTTCCTGTTAAAGGGAGTTTTTCATTCCCACTGTCACAAGTGCTGCTCATAGGGGGTCGTTCTCACTGTTGGGTTTTCTCTGTAATTACTGTCTTTACCTTATAAGCACCTGAGGTGACTGTTTGTTGTGATATAAATGGAATTTAATTTAATTAATTTATGTAAATTATGTCTGCTAAACTCCAAAACTTTAATTTATTATTAGCACCTTTGCAGGATTTTTAGGTGCACTACTGTCAAGTGGTTGCTACTGTTTCTACAAGCCAACTTTTATGATGCTGGTATCATAATACGTATGCTTTTAAACACAATGTTCTTTCTACTCACTGCAAGATTATTTCAAGTTGCATTTTAATACTTTAAAAATGACCTAAGCTCCAGTTGTGGAGAAAATACAATTAGCAGACTATTAAAGTTGCACATACTCATACACATTGGGAATGACATCATACTGTAAGACTTCATTTCACAGGATGAGACAAATGTTAATATGAATAAAATAAAGTTTTGTGACAGGTTAACCATAGTACCAAAGCAATGTGCAACAAAGCCTAACAATGCAATAAAAACACACAGTGTGTTAGTTTGAATTATTGATTGACTATTTACAATAGTTGACTCACAAATTCTAAATAAAATTGTTACCACCTAAGACCTGGTGTTGGCCAGCTTCTTGCTCTTTGACTTTTGCATCTGAATACTTCAATTCCTGTGAAACAACCACACACTGCAACCTATGCATACATCACTAATTAATGTTGTACCTTTGCCAGGGAAAAATACCATATCAGTCACAGGGGACATTTACTGCAAGAGTAAGTATATTTTGCTGAGTGGTGCTTATCAAATAAATATGCGTAAAGGAAAATTAAGTTACCTAAACTTTGGTTAAAAAGTGAAGAAAATCCCAGAGGGATAATCAGTAACAGTTGGGAAAGTAATACACCACACACACACACACACACTGGTACAGTGGTTTCCCTGGTTCAGAATGAATCATTATGAAGTAACTAAATGACCTATTGTGCCTTGTCTTAACTGTTATTAGTACCTTTGGTTGTTCTTATTGTGTACTTTCATGTACAAAAATACTGTTTTCATTTCTCCTCTGAGATATTTCCAGACCACAAGTCATGCAGTAAGATTAGAACGTTGGAATGTATTTCTCTGTAATCCTCTGGTTAGTCTGGCAGCCTCAGGTATTTGGACTTCGTTCCATTTAACAACCCCTGAGAAAATTTCTTCTCCCAGCTCACTGGCTCATTTTACAGCAAGTGAATCAGGAAATTCATAAAGAGCCCAGCTGCACATTTTTTCAGTATTCCAGTTCCCAAAGTAAAAACCTTAAGAATTTTAAATCATGTTTTGGTATTTGTAATTCATGATTTAGTAAAATTATGAAGATCATGGCTACAGTTTGAGAAAAAACAATAAAAAGCACTGTGCTGTAAACTAAATGAATAAATAAATAAAGCCTAATGCATTTTGGACCTCTTTGAAAAATGAAATCCAAGATGGCGGCATGTACAGACGCAGTGGCTTTTTGCGACCCCTAACAGTACGGTTTTTCTGAGTGTTTTTCTAAGTGTTATTGGTGTAAATGTGCATCATGTCTGTTGCCCACAAGGCTCAAGTACTGCCACTGGTTTTTATATAAAACACCTGCCTTGTCCACAGAGCGGCCAGCATTGTGGGTGACCTCACCCACCCCTCACACAGCCTCTTCAGTCTCCTTCCATCAGAGAGGAGGTTCAGGAGCCTCCGGGCCTCTAGACTGAACAACAGCTTCTTCCTCCAGGCTGTCAGGAAGCTGAACTCTCCAAAACAGCTTTGGAGGGTGGCTGAGTTTAAAGCTGAGGCAGAGGGAGTTGGCTGGGTCCATAGGTCAAGGGCATGCATGAATTGGGCTCCTGGAACGAGTGTTCATAACGCTACCGGCAGACAGTGGCAACATGCTACAGGAGGACGTGCAGGTAGGTGTGAAGGAAGTATGAGCCATCAGAATGTGGGGCTGGTGAAACAAGGAGCATGGACTAAATGGAAAGATCCAGTGGAGCAGAAGATCACCTGGTCTGACATCTGGAAAGCAGATTCGATCTCATCAGGTTCAGGCTGTTTATGATGTTTACCTAGTCCTGCAAACCTCCACATCTGGGGCAAAAGTGAGACCCATGCCTGTCCCCTCTGTTCAGGGAGGGGTACTCTAGAACATCTTGTCAGCAGCTGCCCCAAAGCCCTTGGACACAGAGGCTATTGTTGGAGTCATGACCAAGTGCATAAGCCAGTTGCTGAGAGCATTGCCAGTGCCTTTAACACCAACAAGGACACCAAAAGCCAAAGACCATCAAATTCCTCAGAATTGGAGAGAAGCCCCATAGACCACCTAGGGCGAGATCAGGCCTCCTCACCACTGCAACCAACTGGAAACTTGAAGTAGGACTTGGCAAGCAGCTGAAGTTTCCAGATAGAATATCATCAACATGGCTGCAACCAGATCATTGTGTAAGATTCCACCAAGCAGCTAATCATCCTGGAGCTCGTGCCATGAGGAAAGTGCATAGAAGCAGCAAATGAGAGCAATCATGTTAAGTACCACTTAACATGAAGAGTACACGGGGCAAGGCTGGCACTTTTAGAGGTGGGCTGCAGAGTTCACACACTTCTGGGCATTACCAGAGAAGTAAAGAGGAACACTGTACGAGCTGTAACTGAGATGGCTTTGGAACCAGAGGGCAGAACTGTGGCTGAATGCTACTGTGACACAGTCCGGAGCCTGATCAACTCTGGTCAGGTCAGCTGCAAAGGGTGTCTGATGTGTCGAATGACCCAAAACTCCCCATGACCCCAGGTCCAATCACTGATGATGTGTCCCAGTGCATCCATAAGATGTATTGTTCATCCTATCACAATGTAATTTTATACAATAACTTACCGTCGTTTGTTGTCTCGGTTTGATTCACTGCTTCAACCAGTAACTGACTCTCCTTTTCTTCCAAAGCAGGCTCACTGTTGAATGGAATTTTTTCTCTGATGACAAGAAGAAGATTGATACATATAACACATGCAGCACACTGTAACGTGGACTCACGGTCAACTGTTTATTTTTTATTTTTAATTAGAAGGCAGAATCCTACCTTTGTGGGAGATCGTAAATCTGGTTTCAAAGTGTCTTGTAGGGTTTCAGGAAGGTTCTGATTCTGATACCTGTAAGCAAAGAACACATAATGTGTTGACAAAGTCAAGATACACAATGTCACAATTGATTTGGAAAGTGCTAATGTAACCTCAGTAGTAGCTCAGGAGGTAGAGCAGGTCACCTACCAATCTGAAGGTTGGTGGTTCGATCCCTGGCTACTCCAGTCAGCATGCCCTTTCACAATATTGTCCTGCAGATTATCTCAAGTTTTGGTTTTCATGGGACAAAAACCATCACCAGTGACACTTTACATGTCATTTCCCAAATATGTCCAGTAAATTATTCAGCTGCAGGTGGACTCCATCGAATGTAGAAGCATATCATGAACACATGATACAGTAGCATGCGTCAGAGCTTAACTGTGGGCATCATAACAAATAGGCTGAATCGTCCTTATAAAACACATCACAACCTGATTTGCTTTGTCGCTGTAGAACAGGGTGTGTAGGTTAATGAAATTTGTGAGTGAATGCACTGTTTACAGCTATCTTACCCAACCAATGGCTGAATCTGTGTGAGTGGAAAACATGACCATATGAGACCTGACCTTGTAAGGAGATTATTGAGAACTACAGGGCCAATTACTGCTACAGCAGTTACAACCAAATAATCCACTCTGCTACTGCAGCATACTCAAAAGAGACTACACAATTTTTTATATACTATGTGAATTTTTACATAATAAAAGTGATAGCAAAAATTTACTATTATTAGAGATTATTTACTCATATTTATGTCTTCATAGAATGTATTCGCTTGTTTTATATAAAGTTAATATCAATGAAAGGTAGAAAGTGCTGTAACAAACATCCTTTTCAATGAAACCATAGCCTATTTTTAATGTGTCTCTTTGTTTTAACAGTACTGATAGACAACAAGAAAATAATGAAATAATATGAGCATAAATTAACACTGTAGTATATAAAAAAAAGTCCAGCTTTTTCTACACATCATAGATTTGTTTATACAGACTGACTTTTGAATTGGATTGAAATGCCTATGGTATTTGATAAAGTTAGTCAGATATCTCACATGCAGGACTTTTATATAAGTGTTCTGTTTTTGGTGCTAACTTAATAATTAGGTTGCCTAGTAAGAACATTTAACAGTTTCAGTAAAGTCCAGTACACAACTTTTATACTCACGTTCCACTGCTGAGCGCCACGTGAGGCTCCTGAAGGAGTCCACAGAGTACAGGTGGTATGAAAACCTCTTTGTTGTCATTGATGACAAAGCTGGACCTCTCAGGCAGTATCTGGGAGAGCTCCACTGCAGCACATAACATACAGCTGCTGTCAGAACGTTAACGTCCATATTTAAGGAGAATCATAATATGTGGTGGTGCTTATGAAACGACTGAGGTCAAAGTGAACAAATGCTAAGAGAGATAGAAGATTGATAACTGGAACTGGACAATTGGAATGCTATTGATAATACAAACACAAAGACACCACAATGCAATACATAAAAAATACATAAATACATCATTTCTGCTTTTTGCCATTTTAGGGGTACAGGTTTTTTTGTCTTCAATTACTGAGATATTGTAAAGAAGTTTTGTAGGTGAGTGTCTTGCAGTGTGTTGCAAAGTATGTATCTCAGAATAACTGTGCCACTGTGGGCAACATAACATATTGTTAATTAATTTGTGATTCCCACCCTAATTGATAACCTAATGATTGAATCACAGATTCATGTAACAAGAACTGATAAAATTAGTACAGTGGGTCTTCATCCTGACCAGAAGAAATGTCCAAACACAAATCTTCAAAGGGACACGAACACACACTAAACTTTATGTTCCTCCATAAAAGTGCTGTGAAAAAGTATTTGTCGGCTTTCTGATTTTTCTTTTTTATTTATTTTTTTGCATATTTGTCTTACATTGTCCAAAAGACACCAGCAAGTCTGAATGGCTCAAAAAAACAAAGACAGCAGAAAAAACGGTGTTTTTTTGCAGTGTTTTAGTCAAAGTTCGACTTAAATCCGGTCTTAAACAGGCCGTTCATGCTTGAAACCCCTCCAGTGTGGCTGAATTAAGACAACTCTGCAGAGCAGACTGGGCCAAAATCCCTCCGCAGCGATGAGAAAGGCTCAGAGGAAGGTCGCAAATGCTCGTTTGCAGGTCTCGTTGCCAAGGGATGATGTAATCAGGTGTACTTTTCCACACAGGGACAGGTAGGCTTGCTTTGCTTTTTCCCCTTAATAACTGAAATCAGCATTTAAACAGCACTTTGTATTTTCTTTGGTTATCTTTGTCTAATAATAAAATTCGTTTGATGAAGTGGAAGAAAATGGATGGATGGACCTGAAACATGTAAGTGTGACAAACATGCAAAAAAAAAAATCTTTTTCACAGCACTGTAAATAAAACTGACACTAATATTTATGGTGCACAAATGGGTAAAATGTGTAATCGTTTTATCTGCTTACTTTGTCTGGACTAACAAGTAAACAGGCCTCATCCAGGGATGAACCTTTAATCAGCCATTTGTCCAATTACTGTGAAGCTTCTGAAAACAGGGAACTGTATAAAATGTCTGTATTTCACAAACATTTAATGCAGTTATTTTGTTAAAACCCTCAAATTAAGCATCTTGCTTGACACATAATGACAGTTATTTAGAAAGATCTCTGGTTTTGCTCTCATACATTCAGAGAGTTTGTATTTTAAGCCGTGATACATATTTTGCACAGTGCTGACATGAGAGAGAGAGGCAGGGATGTAGCACACTCACATATGGTCAGTGGTTTATGTGTGTGCATCATGGAGGCCCTGATGATGTCAGAGCCATGGATGCGATCCTGATGGCGAAGCTGCTTAGTCTCATAGAACCATTCTCCAGTCAAGTTCCTCAGACGACTTTTGTCACTCACGGTCTTCTGCAGGTTTCTGATTACACACACATGAGTGTTAAATATAGTAAACTTACCACATCTACATTTTTAACACAGGAATTTTTTTTTTCCAAAACATATCTGTGCAGCAAGTTTCATTTTCATCTGTATGCTGAAATGTTTTCTATAGCGTTCCAGATACGGTCGAGATTTTTAGTGTTTGTAGCTCAGCTGTTTGGAAGAAAAGTCGAGCGACGCCTCGGTGCTATCAGCGCTGTCTGCTCAACAAAAACTTTAATGTTGGCCGTAACTCGAGAGCGCCGCCGCCTAGAGTGCTCAGTTCACAACACAGACTCATCTGCTCACCTCAGATGAGTTTGAATCTTTGCAACTTTGACCTAATGAGAAAGGTCAGAGGTCAAGGTTTCTGAAAATCCTGTGAATGCAATAACTCCAGAGGGATCTCTCCTGATGTTCAAACTGATGTAACGTACTGTTGAAAATGCGTATGTGGTACGCCTTCTGTAGGTCCCTAATTGGTGTCCCTGCCTAGCTGTCGAGGCCGTTTGAAAAAGGCAGTTATAATAAAGAAAGCTCCAGGTGAGAGCAAGCCCCCCCCCCCGCTCCTGTCTGTCTTGTACACAATACAAGTACATTACAGTTCACACTATAGATGTGTAACCGAATCCTGCTTCCCTATGACTTTCAGTTATTTTCATACATTGTTTATGTGTCAGTCATCGTTATTGTTCTTGTGTGAAACAGTATATTTTGGTAATGCTTTATGTTACTGCAGTCAACACTCATAAACTAAAAGTTTTATTTTATTTCTTTTACACATGCTAAGCTGCAATGTGAAACACGGTGCTACTGTGAAACCTTACTGGGCAAATAAACTAATGTTGCACTAGGAAAACCAGTAAGAAATGTGTCTTTATGTATTTTTATTTATTTTGAAATAGTTCTTTTAAATTTGAAAGCCCCCCCACCAGTGATGTCAGTAACGCGTTACTCTGATTTGACTACTTTTTTCAGTATTGAGTAATCTAACAAGTTATTACTTGCAATAATCAGATTAAAGTTACTTATCCGTCACTGTGAGTTACTATTTTTGTCATTTTCCTCTAAAAAGATATTTTGTGGTGCCGGTGTTGTGCCAAAAAGTGATCCTGATGTTTCTGTGTGCTTTTATGTGTAATATATTTGCTTATATTGGTAAACAGAGTGCAGTCAGCATGATTTATGTTATTGTGCCTACATTATAATCAATCCAGAGCTTTTTGGACACTTCAAATATCTTCATATAACTGTGATGTTATTTGTTGTGATTTCTGCAGCCTTCTGAGTCAGATTTCTGTTTAAAAAGACATTTTTAACCATGGCTATAACTCAAGAACGATGGCACCTAGGATGTTCAAATTCACACCATAGATGCATCTACTAAACTCTCAGATGAGCTTGAATCTCAGTACCTTGACCTCAAGCTAAGGGTCAGAGGTCAAGTTTTCTGAAAATCTTGTGAAGGCATTAGCTCCAGATCAATCTCACCTGATGTTCAAATTCACACCATAGATGCACACTGTTCAAGCTAGACCCATCAAATTACACACACTTCTTCACTGGATTTACTGTGACAGCACTATGACCCACATCTTCACCCAGTCAGCGCTGCTCTTGTTTCATATTGCCTTTTTATTACAGAGATTAGAGCTTGCTATAGGTATTAAAGGTACTGCACTACAGTGGTTTGAATCATATTTATCTAATAGACTCCAATTTGTTCATGTAAATGGGGAGTCTTCTTCACACACTAAGGTTAATATGGAGTTCCACAGGGTTCTGTGCTAGGACCAATTTTATTTACATTATACATGCTTCCCTTAGGCAGTATTATTAGAAAGCATTGCATCAATTTTCATTGTTATGCAGATGATACTCAGCTTTACCTATCAATGAAGCCAGATGACACACATCAATTAGTCAAACTGCAGGAATGTCTTAAAGATATTAAGGCCTGGATGACCTCTAATTTCCTGCTTCTAAATTCAGATTAAACTGAAATTCTTGTTCTCGGCCCCACAAATCTTAGAAACATGGTGTCAAACCAGATACTTACTCTGGATGGCATTACTTTGGCGTCCAGTAACTCTGTGAGAAATCTTGGAGTCATTTTTGACCAGGATATGTCCTTCAATGCACATATTAAACAAATATGTAGGACCGCTTTTTTGCATTTGCACAATATTTCTAAAATTAGAAACATCCTTTCTCAGAGTGATGCTGAAAAGCTCATTCATGCATTTATTACTTCTAGGCTGGACTATTGTAATTCATTATTATCAGGCTGTCCTAAAAGCTCCCTGAAAAGCCTTCAGCTGATCCAAAATGCTGCAGCTAGAGTACTGACAGGGACTAGAAAGAGAGAGCAGATTTCTCCCATATTGGCTTCTCTTCATTGGCTCCCTGTTAAATCTAGAATAGAATTTAAAATCCTTCTCCTCACATACAAGGTCTTGAATAATCAGGCTCCATCTTATCTCAAAGACCTCATAGTACCATATCACCCCAACAGAGCACTTCGCTCTCAGACTGCTGGCTTACTTGTGGTTCCTAGGATACTTAAGAGTAGAATGGGAGGCAGAGCCTTCAGCTTTCAGGCGCCTCTTCTGTGGAACCAGCTCCCAGCTTGGATTCAGGAGACAGACACCCTCTCTATTTTTAAGATTAGGCTTAAAGCTTTCCTTTATGATCAAGCTTATAGTTAGGGCTGGATCAGGTGACCCTGAACCATCCCTTAGTTATGCTGCTATAGGCCTAGTCTGCTGGGGGGTTCCCATAATGCACTGTTTCTCATTCACCTTATTTACTTTGTTTATACTCCACTCTGCATTTAATCATTAATTGATATTAATCTCTGGCTCTCTTCCACAGCATGTCTTTCTCCCCCCTCAGCCCAACCGGTCGCGGCAGATGACCCCCCCTCCCTGAGCCTGGTTCTGTTGGAGGTTTCTTCCTGTTAAAAGGGAGTTTTTCCTTCCCACTGTCTCCAAGTGCTGCTCATAGGGGGTCGTTTTGACTGTTGGGTTTTCTCTGTATTATTGTAGGGTCTTTACCCACAATACAAAGCGCCTTGAGGCGACAGTTTGTTGTGATTTGGCGCTATATAAATAAAATTGAATTGAATTGAATTGTATTTAACAGAACAGACTTTACAGGTATGCTGAATAATGGAACAGCTGGAACTCACTGTATACGTTGCTCCTCAAGTTTCTTCAGCTCAGCATCTCTTTTCAACACAGTCAGGATGGTTTCCTGCTCCTCCTCTGTCAGGAAACTCAGATCAATCATTGTGACAGTCGCCCCTTGTGCTGCCTCCACTGATGTTTTGAGGAAGTGTCTAGCTGTGGGACATTTTTACCACTTCATGTAGTTCATTTTGAAGCTTCCAGATGATTTTTCTGATCCTTGAGGTCATGTCTGTGTTGCTTTACAAGAACTGTGCTACATCCATGGTGTAATACAGTTAAGACTAAGACAGCAATTCAGACACTGCTTTTTTCTTCTGGAGCTTTAGTGGTGCTGGACACGTTCTTCAGCTGGGATTTGTTTCTTCAGCAATGTTTGTATCTGAAAGAATCAAGAGGAGGTCGAATTCTATTAGCTTTTTTCTGTTAGCATTCAGCTGTAGGTAGCAGTACAGAGGTGAGTATTAGCAGTGACCATTTAACAGCAACTGATGTGTTGAGCAGTACAACAAATAGATAGAAGATAGATGATAGAAGATAGATAGATAGATAGATAGATAGATAGATAGATAGATAGATAGATAGATAGATAGATAGTAGATAGATAGATAGATAGATAGATAGATAGATAGATAGATAGATAGATAGATAGATGATAGATGGAGCTGCAGTCCTGACATCGTTATAGAAAAATGCCATAACTTTGTTAATCTTGGCCTGATGTTTTTATTAGGTCTAATGCTGTTAATTATTTTTGTGCTGCCACACAGTTAAGTAGTATTTAAAATGCGATTCATTACTGAAGAACGCGAGTCCTAAAATTTAACTTGATATCTGAGTTTTCTTAGTTTTAGATTAGTCGATTAGTCAAATTTTTTTCCCTTGTTTAGTCGACTAGGAAATTAGTCACCAGGAACGTCCCATATATATATATATATATATATATATATATATAGATATATATATATATATATATATATATATATATATATATATATATATATACATATATATATATATATATATATATATATATATATATATACATATATATATATAGCCCATCAGACGTTTCAAAATTCACCTCATCAAAAATGAAACATTATTCTGTTTAGGTGAGAAGACCGCACTAAACTTCATACAACCAAATTCTTTTGAGTCCCAAAGATCAATTTGTGGCTTCATATTCACCACAACAACCTCAAAAACATGACCATTTCTGCCTGAACATGTAAATACTGTTGAACGTTGTCACCATTCCCTTCTTTTTCCTGTCCGCCCACAGAGTCGGTCTCACAGTCTGCTGTCTCAAAACAGCAGACTTACATATCAGAATAGCTATTACAATGAGTGTTCCAGCATTCTTTAATAGGAACGCAGTAAAGATGTAGTAAGTGATGACTGTGTGTCAAACATAGTCAACAATATTAATGCTTTTGTTTTCTTAATGAAGCTGCTACTTTCCCCCTGAAGAGAAGAATTCCTCTGAGCAGTCTCTGCAAGTCCTGACAATAAACATGTTGCCTCGCAGCAAAGCATGCTGGAACACACATGTTTGCTAAAAGTATAAAGGATAAAGCATTTCAGCTGTTCATAAGAACTTTGTTCATTAAAAGTTAAAACTTTGTTTTAGGATGGTTACACTGTGGTGGGCTGTCATTGCATAAAATTATAAAAATTAAATTAAAAGTAAACTGTAACAAGGCCTGAGTAGTTTACCTGTATGAAGTTATCCACATTTATGTCCTGTTTCTCGCTCTGGCTGAAGCACAAGTCTGTGGTTTATTTCTTCACTGTGTCAGACGGCCTGTAGAAAATCAAATATTTAACAAGCTACAGTAATACTGTGAAATGAAGGTAACTGGTATTCATGATAATAATAATAACATAACTATATTTCTCTGAGACTATTACAAAGGTGCAGCTGAAGGTATATATAACCACACTACAGTCAAGACCTTTCAGTATTATTGAGGTAAACCTAATTTTGTCCTCGGTGAAATCAAACTGTGCTATGGACTAACTTAGTATTCCCTAAAAATGTTATTTGCTGAATAATGAATCATTTCATGAATGTCTGTCACAGATTCAAAGCTGCAGTATTCATAACACTCCATTTTTACTGCCATTGGCACTAAACTGACCAACGAACAAAGGCTGACTTTGGTTCTGTTTTTAACTTTATTTTACCAGGTAAAGTGTTTGAGAACCAGTTCAGCAGCTTTTACCAGAGTAGAAAAACTGTTTGAAATCTAACTCGGTCACAGGGAGCACTAATGTTCAATTACTATGGATTCATTTATGATTGCACACCCCCATACTATGGGAGTTAAAACACCAGCCCTAACTTTCACTAGACACAAAATGGATGCAATAAAATGATATCCCAACCATTTACAGACATAGTTTTTATAAGTGTAAAGTTAGACAGAAGTCGGCTCACCTCCTGCTGTGGCTCCTTGCTGAGTGAAAATTAAACTAAGTCCTGGGCTCGTGCAGATGGGTGGAGCTGCAGAGGACAGCAACAGGAGGGGGCAGACAGCTGCTGGCTACACCACGCTTTAATTCACAGACTAACAGAGGCTTCAGTTTCACAAAGCCCGTCTTACTGAAAAACAATCCTGCATCAACATGAGTATTCTGTCACTTTTCTGTCACACTCTGATATCTTACAGCACAAATTCACCTCATTAAAACAGACATCACTGTGTTTAGTGAGGAGATCTCACTAAACCCCATACAAACACATTCTTTTGAATTCAGAGGATTTGTGGGATTTGTGGCTTGATATTCAAGTCACCACAACGTCAAACACATGACAGTACAACTGATGAGTCATTCCCTTCTCTTCTTCTGTCCTCACAGGCAGTCTGTCTTTCATTCTTCTGTCTGCCTCAAAACAGCAGACGTACGTATGAGAACTTAAGTTTGCTATATTTGGAAAATCTTGTGGATTCCTTTAACAGACCTCTGACTAATTTCAGCTGCTTTCAAAATGCACGACCTCATCTATAACAGTAAAAGCTTTGTGAATGACATTATGTCATTATCTGAAAAAGCTAATATTAGCAGGCAAATAAACACCAAATGTGTAAAAGATTCTTGCTTTAATTCTATAAATGGAATTTTATTTATTTCTACATTTTGTTATTTGAGTATTAATGCAAGCAGTAGTTGTCCCTGGGGTATGATCTGGTCTATTCTCTAACCTAATACAGATCCTGCTTCATTCCTAATACAGACACAACTGTAATTTTGTGTCTGTACATCGTGACAATAAATTTGAAATGAAGTAAGCTTGGATTAAAGTTGCTTGCAGTTTTATGATTGCCTGAAGTCTGGAACCCATGGACATCACCAAATATTGTGTCCTTCTGTTACTGTAGCCTCCTTTTAAATCTCTGTGCATCCATCCATTTTCATCCACTTATCTGGGGCCGGGTCACGAGGGCAGCAGCCTAAGCAGAGAAGCCCAGACCTCCCTCTCCCCAGCCGCCTTTACCAGCTCATCCAGAGGGACTCCACAGTGTTCACAGGCCAGCCAAGAGATATAATCTCCCCAGCGTGTCCTGGGTCTGCCCTGGGGCCTCCACCCGGTAGGACATGCCCGGAACACCTCACCCAAGAGGCGCCCAGGAGGCATCCTAATCAGCTGCCCAAACCACCTCAACTGGCTCCTCTTGATGTGGAGGAGCAGCGGCTCTACTCTGAATGGCCGCACTCCTCACCCTATCTCTAAGGGAGAATCCAGCCACCCTTTGGAGCAAGCGATCTCATTCTTTCAGTCACTACCCAAAGCTCATGACCATAGGTGAGGATTAACCAGTGAATCGACAGCTTCGCTTTCACACTCTGCTTTCTCTTCACCATGACAGGCCGGTGCAGTGTCCACATCACTGCAGATGCAGCCCAGTGAGGGGCCAGAGAAAGAGCCAAAGACCCCTATGGAAGCGTCACCAAGGGAACTGTTTACCCTGCAGGATAGGGTTACCGGGGCCCCACCCTGGACCCAGGCCTGGGGTGCAGCTCGAGGGAGAGGGTCTGGTGGCCAGGCATTAGCCCGTGGTGCTCATTTTACTGTGTAATATAAATCTACCTAAACTAAATGAAGAACAGGCTGCAGCTCTGCATTCGCCTCTTTCATTGCCTGAATTCCAAAAATCCCCACAACACCTAATAAAGCCCCAGACCCGGATGGTTTCCCAGCAGTCTTATAAGAATTGTTGGTCTGAGTTAGCACTCACTTTTTCAGAATGGTGACTCAGATTCAGAACGATCTCACACTGTCTCCAAATATAAACCAGGCAAAGACCCCACACTCCCATCCAGCTACCAGCCAACCTCACTCATTAATGAAGACCTTAAAATAATTTGTCTATGCCCGAAGGTTAGAAAAAATGACCATTTATATAATATATCCTGATCAAACAGCTTTCATCAAGGGTCTCAGCCAATAATACACGCAGACTAATAAATGTAATAGATTACTGTTCCATTAACAAATTAGAAACCACAGTTGTCTCTTTAGATGCAGAGAAGGCGTTTGACTGGGTTAAGTGGAAATTTTTATTGGCAGCTCTGTACAAATTTGGATTTGGTTCATCGTTCATAAACTGGATCAGAACACTGTACAGCTCCCCAAATGCACGTGTTAGAACAAATGATCTTGTTTCCCAAAGCTTCAGTCTGCAGAGGGGCAGCAGGCAGGGCTGCCCACTCTCTGACTCACTATTTGTCATCTTCATTGAGACACTGGCAGCAACAATCTGACAAAATGCAAATATTAAAGGATTCAAACAGAAAATACAGACCACGAGATAAGCCTTTATGCTGATGATGTATTACTTTTCTTTGGGAACTCACGAGTTTCTCTTCCAAAGATGATCACATTTATAGATAAGTTCTCATCTATATCAGATTATTCTTCAACTGGAGCAAATCAACAGTTTTGCTTCTGAGGTGTAATTTTCAGAACACCTCCAGGACTCCACTAAAATCAGGTAATATTAGATATTTAGGCATAAATTTAATTAAACCATATCCGCCTATTTAAAACAATAGAGGATGATCTCACACATTGATATAGTTTACATATATCACTCATGGGGAGAGTTAAAAAAGTAGAATGGGAGGCAGAGCCTTCAGCTTTCAGGCCCCTCTTCTGTGGAACCAGCTTCCAGCTTGGATTCAGGAGACAGACACCCTCTCTATTTTTAAGATTAGGCTTAAAACTTTCCTTTATGATAAAGCTTATAGTTAGGGCTGGATCAGGTGACCCTGAACCCTCCCTTAGTTATGCTGCTGTAGGCCTAGGCTGCTGGGGGGGTTCCCATAATGCACTGTTTCTCATTCACCTTATTTACTTTGTTTATACTCCACTCTGCATTTAATCATTAATTGTTATTAATCTCTGTCTCTCTTCCACAGCATGTCTTTTTTTCTCTCCCCCCTCAGCAGATGACCCCCCCTCCCTGAGCCTGGGTCTGCTGGAGGTTTCTTCCTGTTAAAGGGAGTTTTTCCTTCCCACTGTCACCAAGTGCTGCTCATAGGGGGTCGTTCTGACTGTTGGGTTTTCTCTGTATTATTGTAGGGTCTTTACCTACAATACAAAGCACCTCGAGGCAAATGTTTGTTGTGATTTGGCGCTATATGAATAAAACTGAATTGAATTGAATTGAAAATGATGGTTTTACCAAAAATCAACTATTTGTTTTTACTGATCCCTAATAAACCTTCTCTTTAAGAGATTCAAATATCTCTAAATTTCTATGGAAAAACAAACATCAGGAATCAGTTTAAAAACAAAAGCCAAAACACAACAGCAGTCTAGAGCTACCAAACTTTTATGACTCTTTCTTAGGAAGTAGATTGCAGTACATTTCAAAGTGGATCAAATCAAACTCATTAGACGGCCATGGTTGGATCTACAACAGGAACTTAGTGGAAAAGTAAAAATCTCAGATCTACCTTTCATTAGCCCAGTATTAAGCATCATAACTGCTATAAAAGCCTTAGTATAAACACCTCTCTGACAGCCTGTGGGAATTTTTAAAAATAACTAAGTCTACATTCACACTGCAGCCAGAAGTGACCCAATTCTGATTTTTTTGTGAAATCCAATTTTTTTTTACATGGTCGTTCACATTTCCAAATATGTGCGACTTGTATGTGATCTGTGTGTGAACTGCAAACGAACCTAAAAGTGTCCTGCATGCGCAGCAGAGGACGCGATAACATCACATGTAGCGAGCGTGCTCAGTGTTAGTGGAAGTAAGTTTGCTTTTCTTCCCGCTTCCCTGCAGCAGGACTCAGAATAGTGATGTTTGTCGAGTATCAGTGATGTGTAGGTCGGATGAATGCGACCTGCATTTGAAAAAAATCAGATACGTATCGAATTTAGGACCAAGTTGTCTGGGTCGCATTTGTCATGAAATGATCAGATACAGGTCGCATAAGGGGAAAAAAAATTGGCTTTGGGTCACTTCAGGCTGCAGTGCCTTAGGCTTCACTTATCCCTGTAAAGTCTCTGGAGCTTGAAAAAGGCGACTGGACTTCTTTTTGTTTCTTGAAGACGTTTCACCTCTCATCCGAAAGGCTTCTTCAGTTCTCAACCAAATGGTGGAGAGACCCAGGTATTTAAACCCCCGTGGGCGTAGTCCCCTGGAGGTGGTTATGACCCTCTATTGATCATGTGCGTGAACACATGTGCCCAGGTGTGAAGGGGGCGTGGGTCATATTTAATCAGTGGTTACAGTTGAAACCAATTTAGGACTCCGCTCCATTGTTTCCTGTGGCCTATTGAGGTCACTGGAACAAAGGTGTGAATGGGGGTTGAGACGTCTGGGAAGGGAGCTCAGGACAGCACTGTAAGCGGGGGAAAGTTGGTGACGTAATCCACCTCCTCTGTTCAATGATGGTTGTTCACAGTGGACATAGATGGCTTCTTTCACTCCTCTTTCAAACCATCTGTTTTCCCTGTCCAAAATGTGAACATTGGCATCCTCAAAAGAGTGACCTTTTTCCTTCAGATGCAGATGTAAGACAGAGGGTAGAGGGAGAGGAAGAGAGAGAGCGGGAGAGAGAGAGAGAGGAGAGAGAGAAAGAGAGAGACAGAGAGAGGACAGAGAGAGCGGAGGAAGAGAGAGAGAGAGAGACAGAGATATATATAATATATATACATTATATATACATATATTACATATGTATATACATATATATATATATATGTATATCTATATATATGTATATATATATATATGTATATATATATATATATATATATATGTGTATATTATATATATATATATATATATACATATATATATATATATATACATATATACATATGTATATATATATGTATATATATATGTATATATGTATATATATATATACACAGATGTTCTGTGTGTATATATATATATACATATATATATATATACACAGAACATCCATATAAATATTTAACACTACCTCGTTAATAGGTCTTCATAAGTGTTTTATATAATTTTTTTAACTGATTTATTTTGGTACATGTTTTCAAGTTCTCTTCTAGATTGTTCCACAGATCCACTCCACAGAGCGCTCTGCACATGCTCCTCATTGTTGTTTTTAAAATTTAGCTCCTTCCTCAGTTCATAACCCCCTTCACTGTCTGTGAAGATTTTTTAATGCTTTCTGGTAACACATTATTTCTTGCTTTGTACTGTATTTGACCAGTTTTCAATTTTACCAGATCCATAAATTTCAACGTTTGACCTTAAAAATAAAGCGTTTGTATGTTCCAGATATCCAACATTATTAACTACCCTTATTGCTCTTTTTTGTAGTGTGCATAGTGGCTGTAGTGTGCTTTTGTATGTGTTACCCATATTTCCACACAATAATTCAAGTAAGATAACACCACTGAACAGCATAAAATTTGCAATGATTTCTGGTTCAGAACGTTCTTGTTTTTCCTAACACGGTGATGCTCTTTGCTATTTTTGCTTTTACACGATTACCACGAGGCTTCCAGCAGATTTTATGATCCAGCATTACACCCAGAAATTTGTACTCATACAGCCTTTCTGTACATACCTTTTCTTGCTCTGTTTCCCAAACCACATAATTTTTGTTTTACTCAAATTTAATGACAATTTATTCATTTCTGTTAAGATTGTTTCTAAAAGCTGATGTAAACTGTCACCTGAACAAAAGATATTTGTTTCATCCACAAATAGTACAAATTTCAGTATGTTGGAGACTTGTATGTCATTTTATGTATAATATGAATAGTTTTGGACCTAGCACTGACTCCTGAGGAACTCCACAGTTTATATCCATGCAGGCTGATTTGTATTCACCTATTTCTACAAATTGCTGCTTGTTTATTAAACAGGTCTTCACCCAATTCAGTCCAACCCCTCTGATACCACAGCTTTCCAGTTTGTTGAATAGTATGTTGTGATCAATGTGTCAAAAGCTTTTTTAAAGTCTATAAATATTCCTGCTGCATAAGTTTTTTTGTCTGTAGAGTAAGAGATTTCTTCAAAATTAGAGATTGTCCACTCGCCCCCACTTCAGGGGGTGGGTGGATGTGGATGTGTGTGTGTGTGCGCATGTGTGCGTATATGTATGTGTGGCCTTGCTGTGCCCCCTGGGGCCTCATCAGTGTGTGGAGGTTCCTGCGGGGTGTCGGGCGGTTCTCGGGCACCTGGGGCCCCCCAGTGCCTGTCTTATTATTATTAGGGGCTTTGTTTAGGGTGAGATGTAATTTAACTGTTAGCTTCAGTGCAGAATGGTTAAGTTGGGATATTAACTATTGCCATACCTCACTGTGAATAACCTTTTAGCTTTAAAAGTGAACCGTCTCCTTGTTTCTACAGCAGCAACATGACAGAAGTAACTGTGTTTGTACAGGACACTAAACGTGAGATTGAAAACCAGGATATATTATTAGCATTAATTACCCATGAAATCATAATAAACTCTGAAACATTAAAATCAGTTCTCATTCTGCTAAGGTGCTAAAGTAAAGGCTTTAAAACCTGAACTGCATTAAGTCACGTAACTTTAATGTGATTAACGAATTTATTGTTTTAAGACTGGAACACCAGCGTACTTGATGATGTCACAGCTCGGCTCCAGTGTTTGCACCACCTTTCTTCTTAACTTAACTGATTAATATTTGTTAATATTTGTTTTTTAAGCACTTTGGAAAAATGTTTGACTATAAAAAGACAATTAATGTGAGACACATTTGAAAGACTGCAGTAAAGACTGATTTGCTCCTCACGAAACACAAAGACGGAGACTAAACCAGACATGGAAACACAAGGAGGGCAGGAATTCACAGGAAGTCAGGGAATACAAAAAAACTGAAACCAAGAACAGAAACAACCAGAACATGTTGAAAAGAGACAAAACTCAAACCTCTGGTCCTAAAACAATAAATACACTGGTGTATTTATTGTTTCTAAAGGATCAGGGTACTAAGTAATACTTTGTTTTTTCCCTGTGGAATTATAGCTTTGCCAGCAGCTTCACTGTTTGGCCACAGGATGGCAGAAGAGTTTCATTCTGTTGACCATAACGCTCAGCTCATGATCATTGGTATTAACAGTACAGGAGAATTTCAAGAAATTGATAACCAGAAGAAGATGGATGGATCCATCCGTTACATATAACAATGTGTAACATAAATGAAACACCAGACAGAGATGCAGCTTTGTTTCCGTCGGAGAAGCTGGAACACTGAACAGATTTTCAATTTTACTGACTTCAGAGGAGCTGCATCAGCAGATCTCTCAGCCTCTGAAAAACAATTATCACAGTGTGCTTAATGGTGTGGTACCATTTTGTACACAGCAGAGAGTTACATCATTGCTCAGTATTATTTTGTATTTGTATCATCTGTGAGTTTTATGGTTGCAAACTAGTTGTGAATCCACCCACCTTGATGCACTTAGGTAAAGGTATTGCAACTGTCACATCTGTCTCTGCCAGTGGCCTATCAGCAGGTTCTAAGCTGCCACTTCAAACCCATCAAACCCTCCACGACACACACAACATTTCCACAGCGGTGGCTATGAGGGATAAAACAGCACGGGCTGGACCAGACTGAGCTTTCATCTCTGCGCCTCAGAACCTTTGGGTGCTGCTTGGCAGAAGGACAAAGTCAGACTCCACAATAACTGACTTTCTGTTCCACCGATTAAAAGGAAAAACATTGTTTCAATATTAAAAGTAGAAATTTTGCAATAATAATTGTCACAATCCTGTTTACATGCCACAACACTCCATTATCTGTATGCATTTCTTGATCTCAAAACTCCTTTAAAGACATGATTTTACATCAGAAATAATTTTCTTTCTCTGAAGGCTCCTGTCTACAGGAGGAGGTCTGAGGTTGCTGTAATGACTGAGATGCTGTTTATACCACTACAATTAATCAAAGAGAAGAGGAACTAAATTAAGGGTAGCTATCTTCAACAGTGAGGCATTTACTTACTCTCTTATTAAGTCTATCGTGAACGTCGGTGTCTTACAAACACACACTTGCATCTTTTGACTGCTGCATCTAGACTAAGAGGAAGTGGCAGAAAAACAAAGAATCTCCTCAGTGGCAGTGGAGAGGCTCTGCCAAGCCGGATGCAGCTTTCAAGGTCTGCGTGCTGAGCTGCTGCACCTGTGAGTTCAGCAGCAGAAGCCTCCATAATCATGGAGCAGAAGGTCAGTTCCCACAAATTAAATTCCAAGTCCCAAAATAATGCCCCCTTAAAAGCTCCCTGAAAAGCCTTCAGTTGATCCAAAACCACAGCAACTAAAAAGAGAGCTCGCACTTTCCCACATTAGTGTTTCTTCTTTGGCTCACTGTAATTATTAAAAATTCTTCTGCTGCTTGGAAGGTTTACTCATGATGCGCTGGACACTTCCCCACTCATCGTGTATTAGTATACACTATGTTGCTAAAAGTATTCACTCACCTACTGAAATCATTGAATCCAGGTGTTCCAGTCACATCCACAGGTGTATAAACCAGCACGTGGGCATGCAGACTGCTTCTACAAACATTAGTGAAAACAGCTGCAAAGGGTGGGCTGAATTCATATTAAACCCTTTGGATTAAGAGTGAGATGCCACTCAAATTCACGTGTGTGAAGGCAGACGAGTGAACCACTGTTCTTGTTTTCCAGTACTGCACATTTGTACATCTTTGTTTTACTTTTCCATCTTCTCATCCCCAACTGGTATCAGCTGCCCATCCCTGAGGTCTCTTACTCTTTAAAGGAAGTTCTTCATTCACACCACTGCGAAGTGCTGGTTCATAAAGTACTGTGTGAGCCACTCTTGAATATTGTAGGGTCTTTGCTTTGCATTATAAAGCACTCCTTTCACTGTGCTGGAACACGGCACAGTGAAAGGAGTTTTTTGATCGCACCAACACAAGAGGCTGGGGGATTTCTGAGCTGCAAAACACTTACTTGCCAGATTTTCCTGCCAATTACTTAGAAAACGTCAGTGGACATGCAGGTGAAGGGAACAGGAGTGATGAGGCGGTGTTCAGGCAGGTACAGAGACTGCAAGGTTGTGTCAGGGAAGAATGTAGTTGACAGCAGGAAACTGCTGACTTTGAAAATTAAGAGGATGCAAATGAAGATAGAGCTCAGGCCGAGTGGTTTGGAGACAAAGTTAGAGAAGCGAGGCTGAGATGGTTTAGACATGTACAGAGATGGAATACTGGATATATTTAACAAAGGATGCTGAATATGGACAGAATTAGATTATCTGCTGCATGTAGTATTCAAAGTGGAGGAGATCCAGCAAGGATCCAAATGCTCAAGTGGTCAGAACAGGACATCCAATGAGCTGTAAGATTCACAGCACTTCACAAGGTGGCAACCTTGAAGGAGATAGAGGACAAATTAAGTATCTTTATTTGTTGGAAACTGTTAGAAAAAAGTCATATACAAATTTAGTTGTGATTGTTGCTGTAGGACAATAATAGCCTTTATTCTACTTACTCTCCATATGTAAGCAAAGTCATGTGCTAAGAATACAAAAACAAAACAAAAAAGAGCTTCTGGTGATCCCTTTGACCTTAGGCTGTTCTGAGTGACAAGGACAGTAAAGGCCACCCTTTCATAGACTGTGACCTTATGAATGTAGTTGTTTTAACCTTTGACATCACTATGTTCAAACCCTACATCAGGTATTAAGAACTGAACAATCCACATTGTCCAGAGTGGGTGTGTCCCAAGACCTCCACAAGGAACTGGAAAGCCCTGTCCTGGCTGCATTCAGATGGGAGGCCCAATACTACATCATACAAACTACCAGGAGATATGGGACAATATGTGGGTCAGGATGGCCAGAGAAGCATGTATGTGACATACTATGTACTGGGACAACCAACCAATCAAAAAAAACCCCAACAGTTTTATTTTTAGCTCATGCAGGATGAATTAATACTAGTGCCCAGGAATAAAGTCAGGATACACTGGGCTCTGGTACCTTTGATGAGTTTAAAGTGTAAATAAACATGAAGCCACATAAGTGTGAAAGCTTGCACTTTATTGGAAAAAAAATACAAATATAATCTGTAGGGACAACGCACAAAAGTTAATGGATTCAGAGGCACTTTCATGTTCAAGCCATCTTTCACACCCGTGCCCACCCATTCCTGTGACTGGCAGGATCAGTTTTATATAAGCACTGATCAACAGTGCTCTATTCTCCTGCTTAACTGACCCCCCCCCCCCCAACCCGGTGTGAGCCAATCATATTCCTAGTGTCTCACCGTGTCCCATCTCATCCATAACATCCAAATGCTCCCCTATGAAGACCAAGTCTGAGCATGAAAGAGTCCCTGCACGTTCAGGTGAAGAAGGCCAACTGGGAGCTTCGATAAATCTAAGAATGAAAGGCATGCCAAGGATCAAAAGCATAAATGTGGATTCCTTTCCAATGCGATGCTGCCTTGATCACAAAATATAATCCTCTTACTGATGTGAAAATTCACAGAAACTGACCCCAATCATTTGTTGGTGCTAATGAATTATTACATTCATACTCATCTCTCAGTGAACCACACAAGTGTACAAGCATCATGCGAGTACAAAGAATATTTAGTGCCCTAACAGCAAAACATGACATCTCTTTATATTAACTTATTTTTAAAAATCACCTCAACCACTCAAAATCCAGTTCTACAATCAAGAATAACTATGTATAAACCTGAAGACCTCCCTCTAGCAAGAGGCCAGTGAGTAGTTACATTTGCTTCTTGTTTTTTTATGTAATCCTCTCTTAAAGTAATCATAAATAAATACAAACATACACAAGGAATGTCTACTGCAAGCAATACATCAAAAAGGAGTTTGCTTGTTGTCCTAATATGAGGGTGTTTTAAGAAGTTAATCATAATTGATCATTGAAAGAAATTACTCTCCCAGCCTCGTCTGGAGAAAGAGGAACAAAAAAGACAATTCAAAGAGCAAACAGGTGGTGTGATGACAAACCAGCTTGTTTTCCCCTTGGAACATGAAACAGTGATATCAGAAAGCGCTCCCTCTGGATGTTGTGTTTCTCTCAATGCAGGACACAGTCAGGATATGTCCCTGTCACATGGTTTTAAATGGCAGCACACACGTTTCCTCTCCTTTTATGACTTAGACATGACAAGATGGGCACAACATCCTCTGTGAAGCCTCTGTGAAACGGCCAGAGCTGCCCCAAGTGTTGATTTTATTCAACAAGTCTTTTTTGAGCTGTTCATTCCCATAGAGGCAAGTTCATTAGACGCAAACAGCAACTTTGCCTGGATAATTGACATTGCTGTGAATCATCTTCAGATGTGGAAGATTCCTCCTCCCCCCCGCTGGTTACATAAACTGCATCTGGGAAGAACAGGAAAAACAAAAAACACAATGTCAGCATTTTTTGGGGTTGGGAAAAAGCATGTGGAAAAAGGCTGCAGGCCCAGCGATGTATAACCAGTATCAAAAAAATCAACTAAGGCCAAATCTTACAGGAGTGAGAGAAGCCTGCCAGAAAACCAAATGGGTGTGCAGTGTGTGCAAAGATCATCAATTTAATAGTCAGCTTCACTCGATCAGTAGAATTAATTGCAACTCTCTTGTCCCAGTTGTGTGGACCACTTGACGTTTTAATGGCACATAAGCTAAGCTGCATCTAAAGATGCTCTATAACAAATTGTAGAGAAAGAGCTTTGCAGCAGGGTCCTTCCCTCGTGCTCTGAGGGAGGTGAGACAGGAGGGGCTATAAGGTGTGGGTGACTCAGTGACAGAGGGAAGAAGGAGAGAGGATGAAAACACAACAAGATAGAAAGAGAACCAGTAAAGAACCCAAAGAAATGAAGGGGCTTCCCCCCTGAAAAACGCCAGCCATACAGTGATGTAACCACACTGCACTCGAGCTGTGTCCAAATTCAGGGGCTGCAAATTCAAAGGCCGCATTTGTGTGCCGATTAGGTCACAGCGAGGCGACGGAGGCTGTCCATATTCGAAGACTCCTCCAAATGCAGTCATCGAATGCGTCCTCCTTTTTCCCAGATTTGAATGATGGGTCTGGTCTATCCTTCGTGGCCTACCATATCCCATGACTCATTCCACATCAAAACTCAAAGGCAACAATGGTGGAGGAGAGCGTTAGAAGTCAGAAATATGACTGTTTCTGTGACACAAAATAAACTTTTAAGATGTTTTCAGGCGAGAATGTAAATGTGTAAACCTCAAATATCAGCTCGTTTTAATCTATTGCAAAAAGTGCTCCAACATTTTTGGAGATGTCTGTTGCTGTTGCTCTACCAGCTCGCCTCACTGGCTGTCAGCTGACCAGGCAGCTCGCTATACCTGGAGACAACGCCCGAGTCCCGGGACATCGTTTTCAAACCCCCGCTGGCTTTAAACACAGATATAACTCCCTCAGATGATCTCTGACAGCTGATGTTTGGTTTATTTCAGTGTTTCATTTGTTCCTGAGCAAATCAGTTTGGCTGAGGTTAAAGTTAAGCTTCATAACTGGATAGTTTTATTCAACATTAATGTCTTACTAGAGAGCTGTTAATATATTTGGAAATGAATCATTCGTTCGTCTTTATTCCTTGATGTTGAAATGTGTTATATTTGTTTTAACAGCTTATTTTGAATTAAAGCTGCCATTAAATAAACCACTAAAAAGAGAAAAAGTTCAGCTCCATTTTAACAGCTGCTTTTCCACAGCTGTACCTTTGCACTGTCACGGTTACTAGGCAACAGGAGCTATCCTGAGGTAAGGGCAGGTGACGCAGATATGAAGGCTAGACCCCAATTTCACAGCTGCTCATTTCCGGCCTTTGTGGGCTTCGAAGGACCCGGTCTACGCAGACGAGCCCCAGAATTAGGACACAGTTTTGGTGTTGGCTCTCACTGCGGTATCGTATCACTTCCTGTTTCAGAGCGCAGTGGTGTTTCGCTGTTTCTGCTAGCCGTTTAATCTGTGTAGCTTAAATAATCTAGATTAGGGCTGCAACAATTTGAGTAACTCGAATAATTTGATTATAAAAAAATCCTCAACACAAATTTGTTGCTTCAATTGTCACCGTGTAAGTGGAGCATTTCACCCACATTAGCAACATTAAAGCTCATAAAGGGTCCTTTAACACGGAGTGGATCATCGCTGACACGTTTCTCTACACCTCTGTGTGTGTGTGTGTGTGTGTGTGTGTGTGTGTGTGTGTGTGTGTATGTTTATAATACCTTGTGGGGACAATTTTCCTGACATATACTACGTTGTGGGGACCAATTGCTCCTTGTGGGGACTGGAACCTTGTCCCCACAAGGGGAAACCCTGTTTTTGGGTCAGGGGTCAGAGTTAGGGCTAAGGTATGAATTGAGTTTAGGTTAGGGTTAGGGTTAGGTATGTGATGGTTAGGGTTAGGAAAAGGGTAAAGGTAAGGTTTAGGCTGTAGAAATGAATGGAAGTCAATGGAAATTCCCCACAAATATAGCAAAACACACTTGTGTGTGTGTGTGTGTGTGTGTGTGTGTGTGTGTGTGTGTGTGTCTGTGTTGTGCTCGCTGAGCTGAGATTTTCAGTTGTTAGCTACCAGAACAGATCTCTATCGCCACAGTTTGCTAGTGGGTGCCATGATTAGCACTAGCGATCATTTGGTAATGACAGAAACTCCCGGTCACCCGTTCAGCAGCGAGGGGCTCCATCAAAATATTTTTTATGCTTTAATCCCTGATTAGCGACTAAATGACCTGCAGATGAAATGTATTTAGGAGTGCACGTGTGAATACAAAGCATTACAACATTAAACTCATGCAGCATTAAACTCATCTCAATCACATGACACCGTAAGAAGAAGGTGCAGATAAAACCATATAGCACTGCTATACTAAAATCAAAAATGTAAATGGACTGGTTCTTATATAGTGCTTTTCTACTCTACATGAGTAAAGCGCTTTATACAGCATGTATCATTCACCCATTCACACACAAGGACTTTCTACATCTAACTTGGGGTTCAGTATCTTGCCCAAGGATACCTTGGCATGCAGACTGGAGCAGTCAGAGATCGAACCACCAACCTTCTGATTAGTAGACGACCTGCTCTACCTCCTGAGTTACAGGCACCCCAAAAACCACGGTTCCATCCACAGTACTCGTGACTTTTACTCCAAAGCATCAAGCAAAAGGTTCCTACCAACTGATGGTTGTTTGTATTTCCATCACGGTCTAAAATCCTACAAAGACTTGGGACACTAGTCCAGTCAAATATGAAAGAGTGATGGCTGTTTTTACATTTCATTTTTGTGATGACTACACAACAATCTTCTCTGCTGCAATCTGGTTCTTGAATGTTCAGAAAAATACTTTGAACCTAAATTTGTGGACTTCACTATCATAATATACTTATGCAGAAACAGTGGCACATATATTCATTACCTGTGCACCTGGACTGGGCCCAAAGGGGTTGGGTGGCCTCATCACAGGCTGAGTATACATCATAGTGGGCTGTGTGATCATCATGGAGCCCATTTGGGGAGGCTGATGGGAAAGAAACAGTAAATGACGAGTGAATGAATTCTAGCATTAATTCCCCTCCAAAAACAACGGGGCCAGTTGTGTCACCTGAAGGTGGTATCAACATAAATGTTTATTTACAGTCATTCAAAGCAGATTTCTTCCCTCTGTGAAACAGATGAAAGTACTAAAATCATCTTCAATGAGATGATAATTTCTGTAAACACATATGATACCATCTGTTCTGACTTCAAAAATCAGTCATTATAGCTCACCATGTGGCAGAATAATAATATATGACAGTCTCCTCCTTGCCTGTTTGCAAAGTGTGTGATACAGAAAGTGAAGTCCTCCTCTACATACAGTCACAGTTTACTTACCATTGCATATGTCATCATGCCCGTTGGTGTGGTTGCAGGGAAAGCCATGACAGATGGTGTCTGTAGTGACACAAAGATATGATTATTGCCCTCATTCTAGAGGAACAAAGAGAAATTCTTCACTAGTGAGTAACTACTTGCTACTGAGATAAGACTTTATAATAACTACACACTGTTAAAAAAGCATATTGTGTGACCTTATCTAAAGTGAGAACTATCATTGCCTTAGAAAGCATTTACAAATGAAAGTGAAAGGCCAGCAGTTTCCCACAACAGAAAAAGAAAAAATGATACAGAGCACACGAATATTTACTGCTAGATGCAAACATTACCCATTTGAGGTCTAAAATAGACCTCACTCCAATAGAGCACTTTGCTCTCAGACTGCTGGCTTACTTGGGCCCCTCTTCTGTGGAACCAGCTCCCAGCTTGGATTCAGGAGACAGACACCCTCTCTATTTTTAAGATTAGGCTTAAAACTTTCCTTTATGATCAAGCTTATAGTTAGGGCTGGATCAGGTGACCCTGAACCCTCCCTTAGTTATGCCTCTCTTTTAGAGATAGGGTGAGGAATGCAGCCATTCGGGAGGGGCTCAAAGTAGAGCCGCTGCTCCTCCACATTGAGAGGAGCCACTTGAGGTGGTTCGGGCATCTGATTAGGATGCCTCCTTGGCGCCTCTTGGGTGAGGTGTTCCAGGCATGTCCCACCGGGAGGAGGACCCGGGGTAGACCCAGGACATGCTGGAGAAATTATATCTTTCGGCTGACCTGGGAACGCCTTGGGGTCCCCGCGGACGAGCTGGTGGAGGTGGCTGGGGAGAGGGAAGCCTGGGCTTCTCTGTTTAGGCTGCTGCCCCCACGACCCGGCCCGGCATAAGCGGAAGAGAATGGATGGATGGAAGGATGGATGGACAGTAAATTACATGCAGTACAGTACATGCAAATGAAGTCCATCATGGACAAGAAAGATTTAACCCCAATCAACTGAACTTAGGAAAAACCTACACGAGTAACAAGTCATTTTTTCTACCCCAAATTGTTATAAAAATTTCGTCCCAATAGCAAAATGGGAGCGAGATCTTTCCATCATCCCAGATCAAAACTTCTTTAAAATGGCTATTTATACAATACAGAACTCTCCATAGAACACACTATAAAAGGACAAACAATGTTCCAAATGGGCCTTAAACACTCAAAACACCCACTGTACAGTTGGCTGTCAGTGCTACCCCCAGGCAGTAGAATTTTAAGTTGGCACAAATTCCCTGGAAGTACAAGTTCTAGAACACATAAGTACAATATCATGGTATATCTTAATGGGGTGCATATAAGCCTTAGTGTCTTTATTCATCATATCAATTTAGAAGCAAATGGCTGAGTAAGAACCAGGAATAAGAAACAACAAAATAAAAATAAACCATTGAGAATACGGTCATTTTCTGCGATTGGCATTCTCATGGTAAGAACTAACTTGTCTGAGATTGTCAGTAGATGCATCTATGTTATGAATTTGTACATCTTAGTACATCAGTGTTCTCGAGTTATCACATTCACAAAAGTTGAAATGGCTGCCTACCCAGTGGGATAACAACAATACTCCATCATCCTTTTTAGGGTGCGGGGCAAAAAAATAAAAATAAAAAAATTGTGTATTATTCAATGGAACTTGGGCACCCGGTGTCACCCCCCTTTCTAGTTTCCCGGTTGCCCCATCAGGTGAACCACCATGTGAGGTGGGTTGGCCATTCATGTGACTGCTCGCTTTGCTACACGGCCTTTTTAATTACACTATAGCCATTACAGCTCACACCCACTTACCGTGAACGCTGTGTCCGGCGCTGCCCTGTTCCTGAGATGGGCACGCATTTGTCATCGAGACAGCCCGCTTGCTAAACCTATCCTGTCTAGCAGCTTTATTAAGAAAAAAAAAAAATGTCAAAACGTGTAAATGGGGCCTGAATCTTTGCGGCCCTACAACGTAACCTCCGTAAGCGGCCAGCGATGTTGCCGGTGCTTATGCTTGTGCAGGTACATTATGTGTCAACTGCCGTCAGATATCAAGTGGGAAATCTATACTGTAACCTGCCCTGCACCTCCTGAGAAAAAACAAATCATGTCCGTTATGCCCCTCCCAACCACGGGGCACTATTAGCAAGGGACGGTGGAGAGATGTCCCTACCAATATTTGCTCTGTGGGTGTAATTAGCACCACACCGGACCCTGAGTCATCGCCAAAAAACCCGGAAATCGAGTGGACTACCAATGTTAATACCAAACCTTTTGAGTACATGTGCAGGATCTGTCAGTATGCTGAGGAACTAAAATGTGAGAATTTATTTGGTCTAAATAACTTGGTCCTTTTTCTTCCATGTATTATTAGTCGTGATAACCGGAATTACCTTTCTACTTATTATTTGTGTTTAATTTATAATGTATTTATTTATATATTTTTTATTGTATTTATATTTTTATATATTCAGTTTTTTAATTTAAATTTAGTATTCATTTTCAAGAGATTATAGAAATGCACTAGATTTCAAGGTATTCATTGTTCTTTGTGTGCAATAAATGCAGTTTGTTTACGAAGTCAGTGAGTGTTAAATAATCATAATATCAATACTGACCAAAATAACTGTGATTATGATTTTTTCCATTATCGAGCAGCCCTAGTAGGTGACTCTCTACCTCCTGAGCTACAGCCACCCACGTGAGTCTTTGGGAGAGGAGGAAGGAAAACACCCTTTGTTTTGTTTGCACTAATAAATGAAAGCTGCCAATACAGACAAAACGTGAAGTGCTTTTTTTTTTTTATCTATATTTTTAGAAATACTAGTATTGCAAATTTCACTGAAATACCATAACATCATTTTGAGGCTATATTGCCCACCCCATTCTAAACTTTTAAACATCCCACAGACATTTTTTTCTAAATTATCAGTTTAATGATGGACACTTTGTGGTGTTTACACTTATTTGTGAACCTCTATGAAATATTAACTCGTGTGATAAAAGAAAGCTATTTCAATACAATATAAATATATTTAAAGTTAAAAAAAAACAACTCAATTTTTAAAAAAATTACTTAGTAATAATAATTAGTGTGCATGTTATGTATAAATGTACATCTAAACACTTTATTTACTTAGGCTTTCTGAATAATACCATGAACTATTAATGGTTCCTAAATATCTGGTTTGTCCCTGATGTAATACTTAATTTATATATATTAATCCATCATTTGTAAATGATAAAGATGCTGTTACTAATCATTTATATACAGGTTTATTAATTAAGAATAAAGTACTTCTATCTGTGTATATAAATTACATACTAGTGTGTACTAATGTAGGAGCAATGCTTTATAAATTATAATTTAGGAATTTCCTAATGCCTTACTAATGCTTAACAGTGTGCAGTTAAGTGTTACTGCTATTTATTTAAAAATGTGACCCCCATCCTTTTCCTTTTTAAATAAAACATGCTCTATCTATAGGTTTATGTATAAATACTACCAGCTGATATATATTGATATAATTTTTTACGTAATGCAAATAAATCATCTTTTTTGTGCATAAGAAAAAACACGTAACCAATCCAACTTTGTCCAGACTTTGATACTTCATTCAAAAATAACTGCAATCCTCAAATCTTACGTATCTTGTGAGCCGCAAGGAAAGACATGGCAGGACACTACCGGTTATGAGAAACCAAAGAACTCAGCCAATATGAGGATTTATGTAGAACTTCAGGCTTTTTAGACTGACATCGGCACAACTAATGCACATTTGAAAAAATTATTTGATCAGTATCATTTGGAAAAGGTCCAGAGATATATCAAGTTCAGTGTAAAATATTAAGGATAAAAACAACATTTATGGCACAAAAGCTTTCCACAGAAAATATATAGGGTATTAGCAAAAGACTGAAATAAAACTAGACACCAGCTGCATTTGATGTTATATTTGCTGAAGAGGGAAAAAACAGGTCGAGGTACAGGAAAGCAAGAAGCCAAGTGTGGTAGAAAGTGGTTACTGGCAGGTGTGATTCTTTGTGTGGAAAGAGATTAAAAGAGGAGAAATTTGAGCATTCTCTGAGTGCTCCTTCCTACCCCAGCAGCCCCTGCAGTGATAACAAACCCAGATTTGTCTAACGCCCAGTTCTCCTGGGAAGGATACATTTCATTAACTATTCAGTCATTACCGAGGGAAACAAGTGAGTCAGACATGATGCTGGTGCCAAAGTTGGAGCTTTCATCACAGACTGTGCTTCTTTCATTGCATCAAGACCTTTCCTTCAGAACTCTGCTCTCTCTGAGTGTCTGGATTGTTGGGGGTACCTCACTCAGTGTTCCTCAGGTAGTCTATACTATTAACGCTGAGAAAGCTGAGAAATTGCGCTTCGCAAACAACATAAAGTTATTCTGGTAATTGTTGCCCAAAATCCACAAATGGTGGCACTTTTGAAGTGCTGTTGGGCCTGTGGTAAATAAAGGGTTAAGATTACCTTCATTTTTGGTTCTGATTATCCTTTAATCCCTAATCCTTCTGGATCTGCTTCGTAGAATATCACCTTTCAAGTGCCCATTTCTTTATGTACAGCTTCATCTGAGAGTGCTTTTGATGATCATCAGATATTGGTCCGTGTCATGAATAATCTGTAGCCTCTTTCGCACCAACAGGGTTCTGGAGCCGGTGCCTTTATTTGAACCATTCAGTGTTTTTTCCACCACGGAACCACTCGGTGCTCGACTGAAAAACGGGTTCAACTCCGTCCTCACAAACTAGCTGGTCTCGAACCCAGAACGCATGACGAAAGTGGCAGAAGGGCGTGACTCTGCCGTCTCAACATCAAGTTTTCTACCATATTACATGTGTATTACATGAGAAAAGCGAAGCGATTTTCACGGCTGTGAATTAGGTTGGGCTCTAAGGCTGAACTTGCTGCTTTGTATCAGTTCATATCACAGATAAAAGGACACAAAGTGCGTACTTGTCGTCTTGCTCTAATCTCTGTCTGTGTTTCCCTCTGTGCTGCACACAGATGCTGCAGTTTGGTAAAATGTGAGAAAGGGGAGCGTGTTCTCCCACGTTTGTATGCTTTGGCTTCCGTGTCCAGACGAGGACCCGCCCACACAGTCATACGTAAAGGAGCAGTTCACAGAAACGCGGTGGGAATGCGGGCCCGTTCTTAAGCGTTTCGCCGGTTCATTGAAACCAGCGCTGGCACGAGCACCGGCTCCTCATCAATGGAAACGTAGTGTATGTGCATACACTGAAGAGCAGTTTAGAACATCCAGCCTTCTCACGTCACGTGAGCAACGATGGCGGAACCCGGAGAGGGATGATTGGTTTAGATCAGGCAGGCCGTTCCTCCCAGAGTGGGGTTTTGTCACTGGACTTCTATGCTAGGCATGGATTGGCCATAACAAACATGTTCAAACATAAGGTGGCTCATAAGTGGTACCAGAGCACCTTGGGCCAAAGGGCCAATGATGGACTTCACTGTTGTATCATCTGATCTGTGGTGGTACATCTTTGACACTTGGGTGAAGAGAGAAGCAGAGCTGTCACCTGATCACTACCTACTGGTACATTAGATCAGATGGTGGGGAATGCTGCTGGACAGACCAGAGAAACCCAAACATGTACTGAGGGTAAACTGCGAGCGTCTGACAGAGGCAGTTTTTTAGAATCTAAATTCTATGTTCGGAAGGATTTCTCTTGCATCATGGGGAAGGTTGGGGACAGAGTTTGAAAGGGCCACATTCAAGACCTCCATTGCTGAGGAACTTCAACTCACAATCGTTCAGGGGTGGTGTGAATAAGATTGTTACCGCTAGTAGACACCAGTGATGAGGGAAGCTGTCAGGCTGAAGGAGGTGGCTTTCTAGGTTTGGTTGGCAGAAGATGGGTATCTGAGGGCCAAAAGGGGCTGCAGCTTGGCAGAAACCTGAGCAAATACATTGGCAAAGGTGGCTGGGGTAATTAAGCCAAGAGATTATATCTCTTGGCTGGCCTGGGAACTCCTCTGTGTTTGCCCAGATGAGCTGGAGGAGGTGGCTGGGGAGAGGGAGGTCTGGGTTTCTCTGGTTAGGCCACTGCCCCCGTGACCTGGCTCCAGATAAGCAGAAGAAAATGGACGGATGGATAGGACTGACCCCAGGCTGTGGCATGCCATCAGTGTTAATGTCAGTGGTTAGTGTTGCTGTTCAGTGTTAATGCAACGCTGTGTCTTACAGCTACTAGTGGTGGCATATCCTCTGGCAAAGACGTACAGCTCAGTGTAGAATTGCACATTGCAAGAAACAACTATTCAAGGAATCCTTCAGAAATCACAAACATTAATTAACACTGACAGACAAGAAGGCACTGAATATGAAACTTGAACTATTAGGAAAGAGGGTGTAATGCTCCCATGACATATTCAGAACAGATATAATTTGGTGGCTTTTTCACAAACTATTTCTCAAAAAATGATAAATTGTTCCTTTTGGAAAAAACTACATCAGCTAAGTTTACTGGCGACTTTATAAATGCCATCAGTTTGTCCTTTTTCAATTCTATTGTAACCTTTATTTAAAACAAAGCCAGTAAAACCAAATACTGTGTTGCTGGCTGAGCAGAAAGGCACAGTGAGGTGACAGCCCTACCATGGTTGCAGGATTCCAGGTGGTAGAAGGAGCTGTCTTGGGATGCCAGTTAGTTCCACCAGTTAGCTTCTTCTCACCAGGCTGACTCCAGTGAAGATCACTATAGAGATCAAGCAAAATATTATTCAGGTGTAGTATGCAGTATCAGGGCCAATAAGCTAAATAAAATGCACTTACTTCTTTGCTGTGCCGTTCCCGATTCCCAGATCTGAAGAATATAGAAGCCAAATTATGAATGTGTGGCTGTGAAAACACTTTTATTCTAATGAAAAAAAGCTGATGTTATTTCCTTATAATGCTTAGATTTACATACTTATTTATTAGAAGGGAAAGCACAGCCAAAAAAGAAAAATAAGGAATGAAAAAAGTAAAGATCCAGCTGGCTGGGCGAGAACCAGATGCTGGTCTTCAGCTGCTGAAGACATTTCTGTGTATGGTGTGGTATGTGCCTTAAAGTAAAGTTCCAGTATTTTTAAACCTGTGGTCTACACTGCTATCTTAATGGGTCTAATAATAATAATTTGACAAGTTCAGAAACACTTAAAAGTTTGGTTTATGGAAAAGTCTTTTTTGAAGTCTTGCAGGAGCTGAGTTAAGATAGGATAAATGTCATTTAGAGTTGGAGACTGCTTGGAAGAACAATTGAAGTTGAAGCTTATCTAAAATGTTTCAAAAACAAACAGCAGTCAACAGTTTACAAAGCTACCGGCTACCTTCAGAGTACAGGGAAATGCTAAATTCGTGCTCAGCTGAGCTGTAAAAGGATGAAAACACTTGTCTGTACACTGCATTGCAGAAAATCAGGTCCAAAGTGAATGACCGTTTCTAACTGAAAAAGAAATGACTCTTTATCTGGGTTGCCTACACATTGGTC